>NW_028234421.1:6071358-6073858 GCF_977035675.1 Penaeus japonicus | reverse complement strand
TATCATTCTCCTCTTCCCTTTCTTTATCTCCGTTCTTCTCACTTTCCCCTCTCCTTTCCCTATTCCTGTCCCTCTCATTTCCCTATTCCCGTCCCTCTCACTTTCCTCTCCCCCGTCCCTATTTCCGTCTCTCTCACTTTCCCTATTGCCTCCCACTCTCACATCCCCCCCTCCCCTCTCCTTTCTCTATTTCCTCCCACTCTCACATCCCCCTTCCCCTTTCCCTATTCCCCTCCCCTCTCACGCCCCCCTCCCCTTTCTTTACCTCCGTCCCTCTCACTTCCCCCCTCCCCTTTCCCTATCCCCCTCTCTCACGTCCCCCTCCCCTTTCCCTATCCCCCCCTCTCACTTCCCCCTCAGTCTTCCCTTACTTCAATCCACATCTTCCCATCCACAGGGACGAAGTGGAAGCCGCCCTGCTGAAGGAGGTGGAAGAGCTGGAGCTGACCATCTCTCGCCTCTCGTCGGCTGCGGAGATGACCCGCGACCAGATCCAGAAGATCAAGTCAACTCGGGTCAGCCTCCAGCACGACATCAACCTCAAGGCCAAGACGCTGTTGCTGGACGAGGTGGAGGTCCTGGGGCTCAGGTCCTCCGTCAAGATCGATACTCACTAAGGAGGAGGAGGATGGGGGGGGAGGATGGGGGGAGGATGAAGGGGGAGGAGGAGGAGGGGCAGGAGGAGGAGGAGGAGGAGGAGGAGGGGGAGGGGGAGGATGGGGAGGGGAGGAGGAGGATGGGGAAGACGATGGAGGGAGGAGGGGGGAAGAGGAGGATGGGTGAGGAGGACGATGGAGGGGGAGGGGAGGAGGATGGGTGGAGGATGATGGAGGGGGGGGGGAGGACGAGGGGGAGGACGGAGGGAGAGAGGGGGAGGACGGAGGGAGAGAAGAGGAGGACGATGGGGGGTAGACGGAGGGAGGGAAGAGGAGGACTATGGAGAGGGGAAGGGGGAAGAGAAGGATGGGTAGAAGAGGAGGAGGGGGGATGAGGAGGAGGCTAGGGCGAAGAGGAGAGGGCCAAGGGGACCGGAGGAGGTCAAGGAGGTCGAGGGTCAGGGTGGAAGGCGAAGTGCCAGGGGTCGCAAGTGGCGTCGGTGATGAATCGCAAGACGTCAAGAGCAGTATCGGAGGATTGTGGGAAATCGGAGCAGGGTGGCTGGTGAATCGCGGGAGGCTGAAGGCAAGGTTAATCAGATGAGGTTGGCCTTGAAGAAGGAGGAGCTTCATAGATCACCCTCCAGGCCGATCGTGCGTGTAGTAAAGCAAGGAATTTCATGAAAGAGGATTAGCAGACAGCTCTGTTTCCCTATCTGCTCTTACCTGTTCCAGCCGCTGCAAGTTCTAGCACTCGGTCAGCCCTGAATTACACCTCTATGAAAGGTTTCATGTTCTCTCTAACTTCTAACAGTCGAGTGGTCGTGCTTCCATGCATCCTGGCATTCGATCCCTCCAGGATAATGCCTCTCGTGTCATGGAGCGAATTTAATCTGTCTTCCAAGGCCCGATACAGGCCAAGATTATGGCTGCATGACAGGTTTCATGGCGAGACGTCTCCTCCTCCGCCGTGTCGACCAACCCTGAAGTATTTACTTTCTTAACGAGAGACGCCGTTGGGAGGAGGGGGTAGGGGTAGGGGCCTTTTAACCGCCCCCTCTCGTTCCCATCTCGAGTACAAATTGGATGACCTTCCGAGGCCGACATTTCCCTTATACGAACACTATCATCCCGTTCTGTATTTGCTCAGTGTTGGGACTCGAGATCGGCTCGAGATAGGGAGACGCCGACGTGTTCTCGACTGTCTTTTTTTTTTAACCTTTTGCCTCTCTCGATTGGGGAGGAGGGGAAATTGGGAGTCAGGAGTAGGGACCATCGGCAGAGCGTTGAAAGAGAGAGAGAGGGGGGCGGGGACGGGGGCTGGGGGGTGTCAGTGCGTGGGGCGGGGGGTAGGGGGGGTCAGTGTGTGGGGAGGGGGGTAGGGGGGTGGCAGTGCGTGGGGCTAGGTAGGTGGCGGGTGAGGAGGAGGTGATTCTCGTGTCACAGATAACATCGTTAATAGCAGGTGTGAGCTGGTCAGCCGTCATTGCGGCACCTGGTTGCGTCTCGTGAGCTGACTCTCTGTGCTCCCCAAGGGTACTTTTGAGACCCTTCTTCCTGCTTTCTTCTCCTCCTCCTTCTCACTCCTTCCTATTTCTTTCTCTCTCCATTCCCCTTCCTCTCTTTTTCTATCCCTTCCCTTACTCTCATAATTCTTCCCTTCTCCTTTCTCTGTCCTTGTATTCTTCCTGATGCCGTATACTCTTCCCTCTTTCCTCTTCTCTCCTTTCCCCCTCTTTTCTCATTCCTTCCTACTTACTGTTTATTCCTATCCCTTTGCCTCTTCCTGCCTCCTTCTTCTCTCCCTCATTCCCATTCCTCCTTCCTCTTCCTTCCTTCTAGTCTCTGATTTTTACCCCTTTTTTGCTGTCTTACAATCTTCTTTCTTCCCTCTGTTATCCCGT
>NW_028234421.1:6045222-6047722 GCF_977035675.1 Penaeus japonicus | reverse complement strand
GAGCTCGCTTCGCTCATACTCTCTCTCTCTCTCTCTCTCTATCTATCTATCTCTTTCTCTCTCTCTCTCTCTCTCATCTCTCTCACGAGTTCGCTTCGTTCATGCTCTCTTTCTCCCTCTTTCTCTTTCTCTTTCTCTCTCTCTCTCTCTCTCCTCCCAACGTCTAGTAACGAAAGAGAAGGTATGCAAGATCGATTTCTCACTTTATGTAGAAATGAATCTACTTTCAGCCACTAAGGACACATAACGCTACAAGGGTCGAGCTATGACAGCAAATGTCTTGACAGTTTTTAAGGTAGATGTTCTCGGTCGGGGGGGGGGGGGTCACAGATTTTTTTTCTTTTGTTTTTGTCCTTTTTAGAGCCGCTAGTACATGCTTTAAAAGGGTTCCAGGAGGGTTTGAATTCTGCTTACGGTCCGAGGTTTGAAAGGGCATCCACTCAGAGAGAGTAAGAGTCGCGTCGAAACAAAAGCCCACTAAGAAAAAAAGTAAAAAAAAAAAAAAAAAAAAAAAAAAAAAAGACAGATAAAAAAAAAAAAAAAAAAAAAAATCCGATGGTGCCGTCCTAACGCCAACGAAAAAAAGAGTGCGTGATGCAAAGGGGAACCATCACACGCCCGAAAACACAGCGCCCTTAGGCCTTCTTTCGTCTCTTATTTTCAAGATCGCACTTTTTTTTTTGCTTCGCCCCAGAGACTCAACGACGAGACTGTTGGGGAAGATAGACCAAGAGATCGTAAAGCATGTGCTCAACGGCCCGGAAAACGGACAAAGCTGAGGCAATTTGTGTAAACGAAGACTCGGAAGGCCACTGAAATAAAAATGGGCTGTGGGAAAAATAGAGACGAGAATGTACTTAGGTTACGGTTGATTTGGCAGGTCGTTCTGTGGATGGTTAAGATGTACGATAATAGAGCTTTGGAAATACATACAGGCATAAATTCGTACAATCACACAGTCACACTCACGTACACACACACACATACATAAAAGCACGAACAAGCATCTACATCATTACACACACCATTACCTTTCCATCTCCACATACACATACATGAAAAGACATCCACATAACAACCTTTAATAAAAAAAATAAGGTACGCCGTTCCATATCTTAAAGCATCTCGACATTAAAAAAAAAAAAAAAAAAAAAAAAAACAATCCTCAATCTGTCTCGAGGGAGAAGCCGGTCTAAATATCCCACTCTTGGCAACGTGTTCCGGACGTGTTTCATATAGTTTAATCTTGTCCTTTATGTGCCAGATACAGGGTGTTTTTCTCATTTCTAGACACAATTTTTATGATCTTTTGGAACAGGTTGACACATTACGTGAAAAAAGTCAGATGTTGAGCGAGAGAGAGAGAGGGAGAGAGAGAGAGAGAGAGAGAGAGAGAGAGAGAGAGAGAGAGAGAGAGAGAGAGAGAGAGAGAGAGAGAGAGAGAGGGAGAGAGAGAGAGAGAGAGAGAGAGAGAGAGAGAGAGAGAGAGAGAGAGAGAGAGAGAGAGAGAGAGAGGAGAGAGAGAGAGAGAGATAGATAGATAGAGAGAGAGATAGATAGATAGATAGACAGATAGAGAGAGAGAGAGAGAGAGAAAGAGAGAAACAGAGAGAGAAAGAGAGAGAGAGAGAGAGAGAAAGAGAGAGGAGAGAGAGAAAGAGATAGTTAGATAGATAGATATATAGATAGATAGATAGATAGATAGATAGAGAGAGAGAGAGAGAGAGGAGAGAGAAAGAGACAGAAAGAGAAAGAGAAAGAAAAAGAGAGAACACCAAAGGAGAAAACGTAACGTGCATCCGAGCTGTCTCACATTTTATTTATTCTTTCAGTGATCCTCATATGTCCACGAGGCTGCCGATTGTAGCTATGCCAGGCTCACCAGCAAAGGCGCCAGTGGTGGAAACAGAAAATATCCTCTTTCAATCCATTAAATGAAAGGCTATATCTTTTCAGTATCTTCTCTCTTCACATTTCACAAGACTTTTTTATCCTGATGTGTTTAACTATTAGTTTGTTTGGATCTGTTTGTGATTTAAGTCTTGGCAGTGGCACTAAGCTTGCTGGTTTTGCTTTTATGTTTCTGTTGGTAATGCTTGCGTTCATATTCTTATTCATAATATTTTTTTTTTTCATTTCTCTTCTAGGATTCGTCATTTAATCTTGATATTTTCTTTTACTGGAACTTTGAAATTTCCCTTCCATGCTGCAGCTTTCATCTATTCATTCTACTTTTTTTTTTTTTTTAACTACCAGAAGTAAGCCTGGATATTTGTGCTTGTTTCGTTGACTAGCATCAATGGACAGGAGGGTTCTCACTTTGGGTTTGATTTTGTCTTGCAGAGACGGGACCCCCCTTCCTCTCTCTCTTTCTTTTTTCTCTTTCTTTCTTTCTTTATCTCTCTCTCTCTCTCTCTCTTTCTCTCTTTCTCTCTATCTCTAATTATCTCTCTCTCTCTCTCTCTCTCTCTCTCTCTCTCTCTCTCTCTCTCTCTCTCTC
>NW_028234421.1:6025772-6032622 GCF_977035675.1 Penaeus japonicus | reverse complement strand
CTACCATTACAAACCTTATAACAACCACAACAAACTACCATCACAGCAAGACATAACCACAACGAATCACAAGACCTATAACAACTCCAAACCACCACAAGACCTATAACAACCACAACAAAGCCCCCTCCGGACCGAAACCTACCACCACAAGACCTATAACAACCACAACAAACCACCACCACAAGACCTATAACAACCACAACAAACCACCACCACAAGACCTATAACAACCACAACAAACCACCACCACAAGACCTATAACAACCACAACAACTCCCCCTCCGGACCGAAACCTATAACTCCAAACCACAACAAACCCCCCTCCAGACCTATAACAACAACTCCAAACCACCACCACAAGACCTATAACCACAGCAACCCCCCCTCCGGACCGAAACCTCTAACAACAACAAACCACCACCACAAGACCTCTAACAACCACAACAAACCCCCCTCCGGACCATAACCTATAACCACAACAACCCCCCCTCCGGACCTATATCAACCACAACAACCCCCCCTCCGGACCTATATCAACCACAACTACCTCCCCTCCGGACCTATAACAACCACCACAACTCCCCCTCCGGACCGAAACCTACCATCGCAAGACCTCTAACAACCACAACAACCCCCCCTCCAGACCTCTAACAACCACCACAACCCCCCCTCCGGACCGAAACCTCTAACAACCACAACAACCCCCCTCCAGACCTCTAACAACCACCACAACCTCCCCTCCGGACCGAAACCTCTAACAACCACAACAACCCCCCTCCAGACCTCTAACAACCACAACAACCTCCCCTCCGGACCTCTAACAACCACAACAACCCCCCTTTTGGTCCGGACCGTAACCTCTAACAAACCAACAACCTCCCCTCCGGACCTCTAACAACCACAACAACCCCCCCTCCGGACCGAAACCTCTAACAACCACAACAACCCCCCCTCCAGACCTCTAACAACCACAACAACCCCCCCTCCGGACCTCTAACAACCACAACAACCCCCCCTCCGGACCGAAACCTCTAACAACCACAACAACCTCCCCTCCGGACCTCTAACAACCACAACAACCCCCCCTCCGGACCTATATCAACCACAACTACCTCCAAGTAATTTTTGAAATACTCCGGACCTATAACAACCACCACAACTCCCCTCCGGACCATAAAAGATTGTATTATAAAGCCTACACATCGCAAGACCTCTAACAACCACAACAACCCCCCCTCCGGACCGAAACCTCTAACAACCACAACAACCTCCCCTCCGGACCTCTAACAACCACAACAACCCCCCCTCCGGACCTATATCAACCACAACTACCTCCCCTCCGGACCTATAACAACCACCACAACTCCCCCTCCGGACCGAAACCTACCATCGCAAGACCTCTAACAACCACAACAACCCCCCCTCCGGACCGAAACCTCTAACAACCACAACAACCCCCCCTCCGGACCTATATCAACCACAACAACCCCCCCTCCGGACCTATATCAACCACAACTACCTCCCCTCCGGACCTATAACAACCACCACAACTCCCCCTCCGGACCGAAACCTACCATCGCAAGACCTCTAACAACCACAACAAACCCCACTCCAAACCTCTAACAACCACCACAACCCCCCTTCCGGACCGAAACCTCTAACAACCACAACAACCCCCCCTCCGGACCTCTAACCACAACAAACCCCACTCCAAACCTCTAACAACCACCACAACCCCCCTTCCGGACCGAAACCTCTAACAACCACAACAACCCTCCTCCAGACCTCTAACAACCACAACAACCCCCCTCCAGACCTCTAACAACCACAACAAACCCCCCTCCGAATCTATAACCACAACAAACCCCCCTCCGGACCAATAACAACCACAATAACCCCCCTCCGGACCTCTAACAACCACAACAAACCCCCCTCCGAATCTATAACCACAACAACCCCCCTCCGGACCTCTAACAACCACAACAAACCCCCCTCCGAATCTATAACCACAACAAACCCCCCTCCAGACCTCTAACAACCACAACAACCCCCCCTCCGGACCGAAACCTCTAACAACCACAACAACCCCCCCTCCGGACCGAAACCTCTAACAACCACAACAACCCCCCTCCAGACCTCTAACAACCACAACAACCCCCCCTCCGGACCGAAACCTACCATCGCAAGACCTCTAACAACCACAACAACCCCCCCTCCGGACCGAAACCTCTAACAACCACAACAACCCCCCTCCAGACCTCTAACAACCACCACAACCCCCCCTCCGGACCAACACCTACCATCGCAAGACCTCTAACAACCACAACAACCCCCCCTCCGAATCTAAACCTATAACAACTCCAAACCACCACCACAACAAGACCTCTAACAACCACAACAACCCCCCCTCCGGACCGAAACCTACCGTCCCCGAAGGTATAGGGCACAACCGGCTCTCCCGCGGGTCCGGCTGGCCAGTGGTAGCGGACGTCCGATATGGCCTTCTTGCCCGCGGTGCCGTTGGTGGCCATGTCCTTCATGACCATCTCCATCTGGGGTTCGGGGATCAGCATGTCCATCTGGTAGAGCTTGCCCATGTTCACCTCCTGGGGGTTGGTCACCTCGAGGCCTAGATGCTGTGGCGGGGGAAGTGTTGGGATGGGATGAGGTGGGGTTGGTGGGGGTGGGGGGCGAGAGTGGAGGGTGGGTGAGGGGTGGGGGGTTAGGTGGGGGGTTGGGTGGGGGGGTGGGGGGGGGGGTGGTGGGGGGGGGAGTGGGGGTGAGGGGTAGGGTGGGGGGTTGGGGGTGGGTGGGAGGTTGGGGGGTGGGGAGTTGGGGGCGAGAGTGGAGGGTGGGTGGGAGGTGGGGGGCGAGAGTGGAGGGTGGGTGGGGGGGTGGGGGGCGAGAGTGGAGGGTGGGTGGGGGGGTGGGGGGCGAGAGTGGAGGGTGGGTGGGGGTGGGGGGCGAGAGTGGAGGGTGGAGGGTGAGATGGACATGGTGGGGGGGAGGTAGTGATGGTGGTAGTGATGGTGGTGTTGATGGAGGGAGTTGGATGAAGAGATGTGGGAAGGAGCTCTCTGATGCTGGTATTAGAAGAAAATTGATATTTTTCTTTATCCCATATATACTAGTGGGCTTGATTTTTTTCTTTGGTAATTTGGTGCAAGAAAATGCAAGGCCTTGATACCTCCTGCTTGACAGACGGTTGCTTTGATGATACTGGAAACGATCATGGTTTTTGGTGTAAATGTAGATACATACTTATACTCATGCTTTACGCATCAAAAATGAACACAAATAACACAACACACACACACACGCGCACACATATATATTATATTTATACACACACACACATATATATTATATTTATAGTTTAAAGAAATTATGAATAGATTAAGCAGAATAATAACATGCTTGATGTCAAGTTTTATTATACAAGAATATTTGAGCACAGGGTAAATATAATACATTGATTAAACATGTTAATATTCCTTTGTTTAATCCTTGTACAACGGACAAAAAACAAAATCTTTCTAGATTATACACTAAAAACGCGGGGTTCTATAGGGATTTTCACGATATAGTTTTATTGCATCATCATCTGTAAGCAAAAAGAAAGTGACTGATCAGAACTCGTGGAACGCAAGAATTGGTAAATCTTCTACTATCATGAGATTCTTTAAGTGGAATATATATATATATATATATATATATATATATATATATATATATATATATATATATATATATATTGAAATAAATATTATATATATATAAATATTATATATATATAAATAATTTATATATATATAAATATATTATATATAAATATTATATATAAATAAGTATATATAAATATTATATATAAATATTTTATATATATAAATATATTATATAAAATATTATATATAAATATTATATATAAATATTATATATAAATATTATATATAATATTAATTATATATATATATATATATATATATATATATATATATATATATATATATATATATATATTCATATAAAGTTCAAAAACTTAGAGAAAAAATAATAGATATCTCGAAGTACAACTCATGCAAAAGATATAAACAAAATCTAGCCCAGATGCTCCTCTTTTATCACACAAACTCATCACTGGCACACTGATCGCCTCATCCTATCATTCATCTTTCATCACCTTCACATGTCATCACCTTCACATGTCATCACCTTCACATGTCATCACCTTCACATGTCATCACCTTCACATGTCATCACCTTCGCATCACTAACCTCCATCATCTCTTGAGTCATGTGCCCCTCCTTGTCGTCCTCTTGGTCCTCCATCTTCGGCATCTCAGGAAAGGTTAAGGGCTCGGGAGGTCCGGGTTTTTCCTTCCCGGTGAAATGGGCGTCATAGTATTCCTCAACGTTTAAATATTCCCCAGCGTTTTGGACGTTATCCTCCTCCTCCTCTTCCTCTTCTCCCCTTTCTCCTCCCGTGAAGTCCACAGAATAGCCAGCTTCTAAAGGCTTGAGAAACGACAAGAACTGTGGCACCTTCTCGTTGCTGTAGGACTTGGTCTGCTCAAGGATGTCCTCCAAGGCATAGTATATCACGTCTTGCTCTTGGTTACCGCCAGTTGGATCTTCCTGCCGATTCGTCGGGATTTCAGACCCTAAAGAGGACGAGAACGACCCTCCGGCACTGTCGCTCACTCCAAGCTGGTCAAGATAATTACTAAGGGGGTCCTGAGGGTCAAAGTCCCCCTGAAAAACGAGACTATCCTCCAAGGAATCCTGCACATCAGTGTCCTCCCCCCATGGGTTGGAAAAGTCCTCTTTCCAGTTGTCATTTCCTCCCAAGTTCCAAGTGTCCTGAGGACCTTGTCGCAAAGTGTTATGGATGTCGCTTCCCAGTGGGTTTTTGGCGTCATCCTCCCTCTGGATTAGAGTGTGAGCTTCCCAGGGTGTTGGCTTTTTGTACCTCAAGGAATTTTGAGAGTTATCCGAGGGGATTTCAGTGTCTCCCCATGGGTACTGTGTGTAGTCTCCCCATGGGTTCTGCGTGTCATCTCCCCATGGGATCTGCGTGTCATCTCCCCACGGATCCTGCGTGTCTTCTCCCCATGGGTTCTGCATGTCGACTCCCCATGGGTTCTGCGTGTCGTCTCCCCATGGGTTCTGCGTGTCGTCTCCCCATGGGTTCTGCGTGTCGTCTCCCCAAGGATGCTGCGTGTCGTCTCCCCATGGGTTCTGCGTGTCGTCTCCCCATGGGTTCTGCGTGTCGTCTCCCCATGGGTTCTGCGTGTCGTCTCCCCATGGGTTCTGCGTGTCGTCTCCCCATGGGTTCTGCGTGTCATCTCCCCATGGGTTCTGCGTGTCATCTCCCCATGGGTTCTGCGTGTCATCTCCCCATGGGTTCTGCGTGTCTTCTTCCTCCATATCTCCTCCCCATGGGGTGTCCGTCTGAGGTGTTTCTGCCGTGTCGTCTTCCCCAGGGTGGGTTCTGCGTGGTGTCTATCTCCTTTCCCCCAATGGGTTTCTCTGCGTGTCATCATCTCCCATGGGTTCTTTTCTGTCTGCGGTGGGTCCATCCCTCTCATCCCCTTCCTTCCCTACAAACCCCTCCCTCTCCACTCCCCAACATTGTTTTCCCGGTTCCTGCCGCTGCGTGTCATCTCTTTGTCTTTCGTCCTCTCCAGTCGTCTTCCTCCCCTCGTCATCCCCCGGTCTCTTCTTCCCCCCCTGTCTTCCTTCTTGTGTCGTCTGCGTGTCTCTCCTTCTCCCTTCCCGCCATGGGTTTCTGTTTCTGCGTGGTTCGGTTGGGGTCCGCCTCACGTTCTCTGTCTCCCCAAGGATGCTGATGGTGGTCCGTCTATTAAAATTTTGATTAAATATTAAATCCATGAGTTCATGCGTGTTTTTTGGGGGTCTCCACTCTCCTCACCCCCAGCGGAATGCTGTAGTTGTCTCGTCTCGTCCGGCTTCCCCATGGGTTGTGTGTGTCTCTCTGTCTCCCAAGGGTCCTGGTGTATCATCCTCCCTCCCCATCTTCTCCTCTGGGGTCATGGGCTCTGAGAGCCATCACTCTCCTCCTCCCCAATACGGGTTCCTGAGCTATCGTCTCACCTTTCTCGTCCTCTCGTCCTTTCTCTCCCGTCCTCTCTCGTGTCGGCCTCCTTAATCGTCTCGTCTGTTCCTCTCCCATGGGTATCCTCTGATATCGTCTTCCATCGTCTTCTCCTCCTCCCATGGGTCCTGAGTATCGTCTCCCCATGGGTTCTGAGAGCCATCTCCCCATGGGTCCTGAGTATCGTCTCCCCAATGAACCCAGGGGCTCTCGAAGTGATCTCCCCCCTGAAGGAAGACGCCGTCCCCTCCTTCCAAAGATTTATCAATCCCCGCCAGGAAGTCCTCCCCCCCTGCCCAACTCCCCCAAGGGGTCGGGGAGGCCCCTTCCTTTGGAGCGCTCGCCTCTTCGTCTGCCTCTTTGCGGGCATCCCACTCGGCTGGCTGAGAGGGATCCGTACCCACGACACCACTCACCACCTGGATGGGTCTTCGCTTCCCCTGGGGGAAAGGATGGGGAATTTTAACATTATTGATGTTATTGTGTAATTATATATAGGCGGGTGTAGATAGGGAGAGGGAGTGGTATGGGGAGAGGGAGAGGGTGTGGCAGGGAGAGAAGGAAATGGAGGAATGGTATGGGGAGGGGGAGGGGGAGTTAGGGGGAGACGGAAAGGGAGAGGGAGAGGGAGGGAGAGTGGGAGTGGGAGCGGTAGGGGGAGAGGGAGTGGGAAAGGGAGCAGTAGGAGAGGAAGGGAGAGGGGAAAGGGAGCGGTAGGGGGAGAGGGATTGG
>NW_028234421.1:6010772-6013272 GCF_977035675.1 Penaeus japonicus | reverse complement strand
TATATATATTATACACAACACAAACACAAATATTTATATACGTAAAAAATATTATTATATATTTATATATAAATATATATATATATGAATAATATATATATATATGAATATATATATATATACATATATGTATATATGTACACACACACACACACACACACGCGCGCGCGCGCACACACACACACACACACATATATATATGGTATATATATACATAATATGTATATATATATATATATATATATATATATATATATATATATATATATATATATACATATATATATTTTAATTATATATATATATATATATAACTATATATGTATATGAATATGTTATAACACTATAATATAATTATAACATTATATACATATATAATTGTAATATATCTATATATATATATATATATATATATATATATATATATATATATATATACACATATATACACTATCGTATCTCTGGGCCGAATACTCAGAACAAATCACATCCCTTTATCCCCTTACTGCACGATAATCAACTTCGAAGGATTCCAGCAGCCCACACACGCAGCACAAGCTGTGTGTGTGGGCTGTACCATATCGGTACAGGTTTATACTCAGTGAGGTAAGGCAGGATGAGAGAAACCAATGGTGTCCTGACTATTTTTTCAGTCATGGCACCCTGAACTCTTTAAGTATTTTCTGCAGCTTCCTATTCTCTAACCGCCCCGCCCTATCCGGATGAATTTAGTTTTAAATCGGAGTGCATTTTGAATTCGGGAATTGTTGCTGTACGAAACCAAGTAAAGATAGGTTGTATGGCCAAATGATAACCATCAAACCCACCTGAAGTGTGAGACTAACTTCGAGTTCAATATTTAAGACTAACATCAGAAAAAGCATGACGGTCACTGATAGTTAAATAAGGCAAGTAACAAAAAAAAAAAAAATATATATATATATATATATATTTGGTGAAATATTAGACATAGGGTTAATGTGACTAAGACACTAAAATATATCTAATCTGACACATAGACTATCTTAAATATTCATATCCTAAGTCTTACAGCACCTCTTGTTACAAGCTACAAACCCAAAGTTCGCGGTACCAGTTCTGGAAAATAACTGCTTTAGGGGCTGTTGTGACAGACCGTGGAAAGAAATTACGTTTAAATAGCTACACCAACCTTACCATTTGTATTTCACTAAGTAGTTTTGCTACGAGGCGGTGGCCGTTAACATATTGGGGAACATAATGGCTAATGAACTGTTTCCATCACCTGTAGTCAGATCCCTCTGTCCTGTATCTGTAGGTATATAAATAGTCTTCATTCTGGGTGTGTGACGTTCTTTTTTATTCTATTTACTAAGCGAGTACATCATTTATAAATTTACTTCACTTTTCGTAACTTCGTTTGAGTGTGATATTGTCAAATTCAAATCCTATTTAGACTGTATTATTACTCTGATTTTAGTCACCCTTGTGAAGAGACGGTAATTCATTCCCGTGGCTCTATTTACGAAAAGAAACTCAATAGATCGGTGCTTCTGCCTTTTGATTGGTCGAGTAAGATCCCCCTTTGGTAGGTTGTGTGAAAGTCACTGAAGATATGGGGCCGCGGAAGATTCACGGACACGATGCCCCCCTTCAAAAAAAAAAAAAAGAAAAGAAAAAAAAAAGAAAAGAAAAAAAAAAAAAAAAAAAAGGTAAATCTGAAAAATGGCTTCTTGCCCGCACCGGTTGCCCTAAGATGGTTCAGGTACGTTATAACTTTACGGTTCTTTTGAGTATCAGGCTCCTTTTGTACCTCAACAGGAATCTTACCATAATACTCCTGAAGTCAGGTCCTCTAACTTGGCCCAGTCAGACCAAATGGTTTACAGTTAGATCTTAACATGCAGTTTAACTGACCTGAAGTATTTTTCAGCTAAAGATATTATCATTATTATAAGAAGATATTGTTATGGTTATTTTGAGCATCAATATTATTAGTAGTATCATCATTACAACTATTATAATTGTCTTTATAAATATATAATGATAATACTAATAATAACAACGACAACAACAATAATAATGATGATAATAATCACATCGATAAATATAATAACCATGAATAAACCTCAGCAATGAAAATAATATCGATACAGATGCTAATCTAACAACGACAATAATAATAATGATAATGGTAATAATAATAATGACAATGATTATGATGACGGTAATAGCAATAATGACAATTTGAAAACATATAATAAAGAAAAACGTACTATCCTCAAACACTAGGGAGGGCGAGGGGGTGGAGGAGAGGAGGAATAGGAAGAGGAAGAGAAGGAGGAGTAGGAGGAGGAGGAAATGGAGGAAGAGAAGGATAAAGAATAGGAGAAGGAGGAGGAGGAGGAGGAGAAGGAGGAGTAGGAGGAGGAGGAGGAGGAGGAGAAGGAGAAGCAGTAGGAGGAAGAGAAGGATAAAGAATAGGAGAAGGAGGAGGAGGAGAAGGAGGAGTAGGAGGAGG
>NW_028234421.1:6000772-6003272 GCF_977035675.1 Penaeus japonicus | reverse complement strand
ATCTTGACTTTCACCTCTATCATTATCATCACGAACGAGAACCATCATCATCATCATCATTTTCATCACATTATCAGTAACGTCCTCCTCTTCATCATCACTATCATCATCTTCCTCCTCCACCTCATCATCACACCCACCACCATCCACCTCCCCCTTCTCCACCTCATCATCACCATCATCACAACCATCCTCCTCCCCTTTCTCCACCTCCTCCCCCTCATCATCACAACCACCACCATCCACCTCCCTCCTCCCCCTTCACCACCTCATCATCCCCATCATCACAATCATCACACCCAACACCACTCTCTCATACCCCACCCTCAACAGGTAAGAGGATCCCCATGACAGCCCCCGTGACCATGGAAGTCCAGCGGGTGACAGAGGCACTGCAGAGATACCAGATGTGTTTCTACCTCCCGTCCTCCTTCCAGCCCCCCTCCCCCTCCCCCCCCTGTGCCGACGACCCGAGGATCTTACGTCATCACCCGACCGTCTATGGTTGTTTTGACCAGGTGTGTGTTTAGGTGGGTGTGGGTGGGTATGGGTGGTGTGGGTATGGGAGGGGTAGGGGATTTGGTTGGTTGGTGTTTGTGTGGGTGTTTGTGTGTGGGTGTTTGTGTGGGTGTGTTTGTGTGGGTGTTTGTGTGTGTGTGTGTGTGGGCGTGTGTGTGTGTGTGTGTGTGTGTGTGTGAGTGAATTGAGTGAGTGAATTGAGTAAGTGAATGAGTGAGTGAATGAATGAATGAGTGAATGAGTGAGTGTGTGTGTTTGCATATATACGTGGGTGTATATGAACCTTTTCCAAAACTTGTGTAAAAGTCAAGTAATTATTTTTTCTCACGAATATTCACTTGGTAATTGTCAATTTATGCCGTCCCTTTGAGACGCGTCCAACCTGACTCTTAAGTTTGCTATTTAATACTCAGTCAAGATTTGCAGTTCTCTGTTACAAAATACAGTATACGTATAAAATAAAACACACACACACACACACACACACAAACACACTTACACAGACACACACTTACACAGACACACACACACACACACACTTACACACACACACACACACACTTACACAGACACACGCACGCACACACACAAACACATAAATGCTTCTTTACCCCTTTACGCCCACAGGCAATTCGGTGGCCGGCCTGAGACGCCCTCAGAATGGCAGGGCGAAGCGAAGGCGTTGAGGGCGGTCCTTGAAGGAGCGGGCGAGAAGGGCGTGGACTTCACTTCCTTTATTGGGTGATGATGAGTGATGATTTGGTGATGATTGTGATGACTGATTTATATCGAGTGATGATAATGGGTGATGAGATTTTTAAAGATTAAATGATCATAGTTATGATGATTTTGAATGAGAAGTAAATCTATTCGTTCTATCAAGAGATAGATTGAAAAAAGTAAAAAAATAATGACACAATAATGAAGATTTTCACTTTTCACCTCCATTATCGTCTTTAAAGAATCGATTTCCTATTTGTACAAGGTTCTGATATCAGAAACCCATTAATCTAAATGTCTTTCTTTGCAGAGCTGTCTATAACCGCCCCACTCAGGTGAAGGATCGAAGGAATGAAGTCTGGTTCGTGAAAAAGAATGAATAATTACAACACAGCTGCGGGAATTACATCCACCATTATGCTCACAAATACTGCGTGTTTGTGTTCTTGCTTTTGTTGGTGTTTTTGTTCATAAGGAGAGGAGAGGGGAGGGGGGTGTCAGATCCCGTTATGGTTATGAGGAGTATGTAACTAAAGGATTATACTGATATGATCAAGATATAATTAAAGCAATGATACATGTAAATAAGGATATAAAAAAGTGTATATGTGTAATCTCAGTTCCTATTTTTTTCCCCCACAATGAGTTCACAGAGAGAATGACAATCTCAAGGTTATACAGCGAAGGAACACTTAGTAAAGAAAAAAGAGCAAGCAAAAAGGAAAATGAAGAAAAAAAGAGAGACATTGAAATCCGCTTACTTTAAGGCCGCCGGCGACCTCTGCTCCTCTCACGTCTTATTCGAAGCAGATGAAACAGTGTCGATTCACATTGAAGACTGAGGCACAAGCACAAGCAAATATATACTCATATACTCTCTCTCTCTCTCTCTTTCTCTTTCTCTCACTCTCTCTCTCCGCCTCCCCTCCACTCTCACTCTCTCTCACAGTTTCTTGCCCCCCCCCTCTCTCTCTCTCTCTCCGCCCCTCCTTCTGCTCTCACTCTCTCTCACATTTTCTTTTCCCTCTCTCTCTCTCTCTCTCTCTCTCTCTCTCTCTCTCTCTCTCTCTCTCTCTCTCTCTCTCTCTCTCTCTCTCTCTCTCTCTCTCACACACAACTAGACAAGCAGTGAGAGGATGACCCCAATAACCCACGGCGGGGGAGAGAAATGATAAAAGAGACGATACGAAATCCTGGCGAGAAATGTAGCTCCAAATATCCCCCTAAACAACTGAAACGGCGACTTCTCCTTCCTCTCCCT
>NW_028234421.1:5978272-5990772 GCF_977035675.1 Penaeus japonicus | reverse complement strand
CGGAAGATGGCGAATAGCTGCAAACTGCAAAAAGGCTGTTGAACTGACGCTAAAAGAGATAACAAGCATCAAGAGAAGGTGGATAATAGATAAGGTGGATGATAAATAAGTGGATAATAAATAAGGTGGATAATAAATAAGTGGATAATAAATAAGGTGGATAATAAATAAGTGGATAATAAATAAGGTGGATAATAAATAAGGTGGATAATAAATAAGGTGGATAATAAATAAGGTGGATAATAAATAAGGTGGATAATAAATAAGTGGATAATAAATAAGGTGGATAATAAATAAGGTGGGTGATAAATAAGTGGATAATAGATAAGTGGATAATAAATAAGTGGATAATAAATAAGGTGGATAATAAATAAGGTGGATAATAAATAAGTGGATAATAAATAAGTGGATAATAAATAAGTGGATAATAAATAAGTGGATAATAAATAAGTGGATAATAAATAAGGTGGATAATAAATAAGGTGGATAATAAATAAGGTGGATAATAAATAAGTGGATAATAAATAAGTCGATAATAAATAAGTTGGATAATAAATAAGTGGATAATAAATAAGTGGATAATAAATAAGGTGGATAATAGATAAGTGGATAATAAATAAGTGGATAATAAATAAGTGGATAATAAATAAGGTGGATAATAAATAAGGTGGATAATAAATAAGGTGGATAATAAATAAGTGGATAATAAATAAGTCGATAATAAATAAGTTGGATAATAAATAAGTGGATAATAAATAAGTGGATAATAAATAAGGTGGATAATAGATAAGTGGATAATAAATAAGTGGATAATAAATAAGTGGATAATAAATGAGTGGATAATAGCTATGAATATTTTTCATACTTACAGGTAATTATGTTTAAGGAGGAGGAATAATTTTTTTAAAATGTGCCAATTATGGAGAAACTAAAAAAAGAAAAAGAAAAAAAAGGAAAAAGAAAAAGAAATTGGCAAAGAATAATTAATCAGAGTCAATAATTATAATAAAGTAAAGTACGAAATGTGTGTCTGCGTGTGTATGTGTATGCATGCATGTGTGTATGCGTGTATATGTGTATATGTATGTGTGTCTGTATGTGACATGTGCGTTTCATGTCATAAAGAGAAAAAAAGTACACACATAACCATGGTCTTAAAAGAAATGTGAAAATTCTGTGTTCTCTTGAGACAAAAGTCAAGAAAAAGACAAACAAGAGAGTGGCGTTTTTTGCACGAAAATTTACCGCTGCACAGAATGCGTGCAAATTCCTTTTCCACTCGAATAAGTCAGCGGTATTGTTAACAGCGAAGAGCAAAGAGACAGAGGAACTCGACTCACTAAAATGAGATACTGGCGTTTCGATTTTACAATTTTCATCAAATATTTATTTCTGATGAAGAATGGTGAATAACGCATCTTGCCTTTTCCAGAAGAGAGAGAGAGAGAGAGAGAGAGAGAGAGAGAGAGAGAGAGAGAGAGAGAGAGAGAGAGAGAGAGAGAGAGAGAGAGAGAGAGGGGGGGAGAGGAGAGAGAGAGAGAGAGAGAGAGAGAGAGAGAGAGAGAGAGAGAGAGAGAGAGGAGAGAGAGAGAGGAGAGAGAGAGAGAGAGAGAGAGAGAGAGAGAGAGAGAGAGAGAGAGAGAGAGAGAGAGAGAGAGAGAGAGAGAGAGAGAGAGAGGGAGAGAGAGAGAGGGAAAGACAAAGAGAGGGGGGAAGAGAACAGAAAGAGAGAGAGAGAGAGAGAGAGAGAGAGAGAGAGAGAGAGAGAGAGAGAGAGAGAGAGAGAGAGAGAGAGAAAGAAAGATAAAGAGAGAGGGAAAGAGAGAGAGAGAGAGAAAGAATGAGAAAAAGTAAGGGAGAGAGAAAGAGAAAAGGAGAGAGAAAGAGAAAGAGAGATAGAGAAAGAGAAAGAGAAAGAGAGAGAAAGATATATATATATATATATATATATATATATATATATATATATATATATATATATATATATATATATAGAGAGAGAGAGAGAGAGAGAGAGAGAGAGAGAGAGAGAGATAGATAGATAGAAAGAGAGAGAGAGAGAGAGAGAGAGAGAGAGAGAGAGAGAGAGAGACAGAGAGAGAGAGAGTACCATAAAGTAGCGTTATAAATTGTCAAAGTACTCTTACTACAAACAAACAGTATAAATCCTACCATAAACTAGCGTTATGAATTGTCGAAATTCTCACCACAAACTAATTTTATAAATTGTGTTATCCTAAAACCGTAGAAAAATTACAAAACAGGAATTACGATAATTAAAGGACAATTAGATAAACCCAAATGACGAAGTTGATTAGAAAACAGAAGAAGAAAAATAAACTGTTTCGTTCATTATGACACTGATGATGAATATGGAAATTGCAATGATTGTGATAATAAGAATGATGATAGTAATGACGATAACAACAATGCTGATGATGGAAATAACGATGATGATAAAACAATGAGATAATGATGATAGTTATGACAATAGTATAATGATGATTCGATGATTATGATTATGATGAGGATGAAGATAATGATGGTAATGATAATAGTTATAATAGTAATAATGATAATGAAGATGAAAATAATGATAAAGATAATAATGATGATAGAAATCATGATAGTATTGATGATAATAAAAATTGATGATAATAATGATAATGATAATAACAATGATCATAATAATAATAGGAAAATGAGGATAAAAATGATAATGTTTATAGTAATGACAATAATGACAAGGATGATGACAATGATAATGATGATAGCACTAATAATGATAATAACAATAAAAAAAAAAAACAATAATCATAAAGACGATGACAATAAAAGTAATAACAGTTGTGACAATGATGATAAAAATAATTTAGAAAAGGATATTTCGATAATGAAAACACAACCACCGCCACCACATCCACCACCATCACCAACGATAACAACTACAACAAATATAATGATAACAATAACATAAGAACGGAGATAATCACCATACATCAAATGCGAGAAAGAGACACAGAGGAAAAATAATGTTTTTCTTGACCCAAAGAAACGAGAGAAAGAGAGTCCAAAGAGGAAATCAAAATAACAAGGGAAAGAGATAAAAATGAGAGAAGGAAAGAAAGAAAGAAGGAGAGAAGGAAAGAAAGTAAGAAGGAGAGAAGGAAAGAAAGAAAGGAGGAGAGAAGGAAAAAAAAAGAGAATGAAAGAAAGAAAGGAGAGGAGAGAAGGAAAGAAAGAAAGAAGGAGAGAAGGAAAAAAAATAAAAAAATGAGAGAATGAAAGAAAGAAATGAGAGAAGGAAAAAAAAAAAAAAAGAGAGAATGAAAGAAAGAAAGGAGAGGAGAGAAGGAAAGAAAGAAAGAAAGAGAGAAGAAAAAAAGAAAGAAGGAAAGAAAGAGATGAAAAAATAAAAAGAAGAATGAGAGACGGAAATAAAGAAAGAATGAGAGAAAGAAAGAAAGAAAGAGAGAAGAAAAAAAGAAAGAAGGAAAGAAAGAGATGAAAAAATAAAAAGAAGAATGAGAGACGGAAATAAAGAAAGAATGAGAGAAGGAAAGAAAGAAAGGAGAAAAGAAAGAAAGAGGGAGAGAAGGAGAGAAAGAAGGAAAGAAAGAAAGGAGAGAAGGAAAGAAAGAGAGAAGGAAAGATAGAAAGAAGGAGAGAAGAGAAAGAAAGAAAGAAGGAGAGAAGGAAATTAAGAAAAAAGGAGTGAAGGAAAGAAAGAAAGAAAGGGAGAAGGAAATAAAGAAAAAGGAGAGAATGAAAGAAAGAAAGAAGGAGAGAACGAAAGAAAGAATGGAAGAAAGAAGGAAAGAAAGAAGGAAGGAGAGAACGAAAGAAAGAAAGAGAGAATGAAAAAAAGAGGGAAGGAGAACAAAGAGAAGGAAATAAATAAAAAATAAATGCTCAGTCACATACACCAACTCATATAAAGATATACACAAACAAACACATGTGCACATAGATATACATAGATGAAAGTACACACACACATGCACACACGTACACACACACACACACACACACGCACACAAACAAACACACAAACATACAGTATATGAATGTTGCATACAACAGGGAAAAGGAAATCGAAATGAATATCAATAATACACTTTATGAATATTTTTGAGAAATGCATAACAAACAAATTAATACAATGTCTAATACATATCGTGGTTCGTAAGATATTTTAATTGGTAGAAATACATAAACGTGTAGTTCCCATAGACATTCTACAGGAATATGATAAAGTAGATTTGATTATATTATTATTATTATTATTATTTTACTTCCCACTCACCTCAAGAAAAAAAGAAAAAACAAAAATGAAAAACTATGATAGATGAGACGTAAACAAACAAATAAATCAGCAAATAAAATAAAGATAAAATAACTAGAAATAAAAATGAATTACATAAATAAGTAAAAACGGAAATGCAATAAATCTACAAAAAAAAAAAAAAAAAAAAAAAATTGTAAAAAAAGAAATAGAAAAAGTATAAGAAAGAAAGAAAACATAGAAAAGTAAAAATTGGAAGAAAAAGTGATGAGAAACAAGAAAAAGTAAGAAAGAAAAAAATAGAAAAAGTAAAAAAAGGAAGAAAAAGTGATGAAAAATAAAAAGTAAAAAAGAAAAAAATAGAAATAGTAAAAAAAGAAAAAGTAAAAAAAAGAAACTAAAAAAAAAAAGTAAAAGAAAAGGAAAAGTGAAAAAAAAGAAAAGTAAAAAAGTAAAGTAAAAATGAGAAAAAAAAGAAAACAAAAAATAGTAAAAAAAAGCAAAAAAAAAAAAAAAAAAAAAAAAAATCTTTACAGAAACATCTCCCCCACAAGACCCAAAGCTCAGGACGCAAAATAATGCCACGCCAAGCACATCAAGCAATCAGGCATTAACGTGGTCCCTCTCGCTCAATCCAAATTCGTTTCCAATCATGACAAACGAGGTAGACAAGGAAACCATCAAGTCGCTGGAGAGAACATTTGCATATGGGTCTTGGTTTATTAGCCTATTAAATGGAACAGATGGAGGGCAAAGAGGGATAGGGAAGGGGGATAGATAGGTAGGTAGATAGGTAGATAGGTAGAATGATGGGTAGATAGAGATAGAGGGATAGATAAGTAGATAGGTAGAGACGTAGAGAGGTAGGTAGATAGAGATAGAGGGATAGATAGGTAGATATGTAGATAGGTAGATAGGTAGAGAGGTAGAGAGATGGGTAGATAGAGGTAGATGGATTGAGAGAGAGAGAGTTTCGCAAAATGGCTGTATTGATAGCCTAGACAGGATAGTTGACACCATAGACAATGTATACAAAATAGTGGACAAATAGACAGAAAGACGAAAACATAGACAAAAAGACGAAACCTTAGACAAAAAAGTCGACAGCATAGACAAAAAAGTCGACAGCATAGACAAAAAAGTCGACAATAAAGACAAAAACGTCGAAAACAAAGGCAAGCAAGACAAAAGCAACAAATTCAACAACAGAGACAAAAAAATCGACAACATAGACAAAAAAGTCGACAACATAGACAAAAAAGTCGACAACATAGACAAAAAGTCGACAACATAGACAAAAAAGTCGACAACATAGACAAAAAAGTCGACAACATAGACAAAAAGTCGACAACATAGACAAAAAGTCGACAACATAGACAAAAAAGTCAACCACATAGACAAAAAAGTCGACAACATAGACAAAAAAGTCGACACCATAGACAAAAAAGTCGACAACATAAACAAAAAGTCGACAACATAGACAAAAAAAAAGACAACACAAACAAAAAAGTCGACAACATAGACAAAAAAGTCGACAACATAGACAAAAAGTCGACAACATAGACAAAAAAGTCGACAACATAGACAAAAAAGTCAACAACATAGACAAAGAGTCGACAACATAGACAAAAAGTCGACAACATAGACAAAAAAGTCGACAACATAGACAAAAAAGTCGACAACATAGACAAAAAAGTCAACAACAAAGACAAAAAAGTCGACAACATAGACAAAAAAGTCAACAACAAAGACAAAAAAGTCGACAACATAGACAAAAAAGTCGACAACATAGACAAAAAGTCGACAACATAGACAAAAAAATCGACAACCTAGACAAAAAGTCGACAACATAGACACAAAAGTCGACAACATAGACAAAAAAGTCGACAACATAGACAAAAAGTCGACAACATAGACAAAAAGTCGACAACATAGAAAAAAAAATTAAACCACATAGACAAAAAAGTCGACAACATAGACAAAAAAGTCGACACCATAGACAAAAAAGTCGACAACATATACAAAAAGTCGACAACATAGACAAAAGGTCGACAACATAGACAAAAAAGTCGACAACATAGACAAAAAAGTCGACAACATAGACAAAAAAAGTCGACAACATAGACAAAAAGTCGACAACATAGACAAAAAAGTCAACGACAAAGACAAAAAAGTCGACAACAAAGACAAAAAAAAAAAAAAAACACAAACAAAAAAGTCGACAGCATAGACAAAAAAGTCGACAACATAGACAAAAAAGTCGACAACATAAACAAAAAGTCGACAACATAGACAAAAAAGTCGACAACATAGACAAAAAAGTCGACAACATAGACAAAAAGTCGACAACATAGACAAAAAGTCGACAACATAGACAAAAAGTCGACAACATAGACAAAAAAGTCGACAACATAGACAAAAAAGTCGACAACATAGACAAAAAAGTCGACAACATAGACAAAAAAGTCGACAACATAGACAAAAAAGTCGACAACATAGACAAAAAAGTCAACAACAAAGACAAAAAAGTCGACAACATAGACAAAAAAGTCGACAACATAGAAAAAAAGTCGACAATATAGAAAAAAAAGTCGACAACATAGAAAAAAAAGTCGACAACATAGACAAAAAGTCGACAATATAGACAAAAAAGCCGATAACATAGACAAAAAAGTCGACAACATAGACAAAAAAATCGACAACCTAGACAAAAAGTCGACAACCTAGACAAAAAAGTCGACAACATAGACAAAAAAGTCGACAACATAGACAAAAAGTCGACAACATAGACAAAAAGTCGACAACATAGACAAAAAAGTCGACAACATAGACAAAAAAGTCGACAACATAGATTAAGAAGTCGACAACAAAGACAAAAAAGTCGACGACATAGACAAAAAAGTCGACAACAAAGACAAAAAAAAGACAACACAAACAAAAAAGTCGACAACATAGACAAAAAAGTAGACAACATAGACAAAAAAGTCGACAACATAGACAAAAAAGTCGACAACATAGACAAAAAAGTAGACAACATAGACAAAAAAGTCGACAACAAAGACAAAAAAGTCGACAACATAGACAAAAAAGTCGACAACAAAGACAAAAAAGTCGACAACATAGACAAAAAAGTAGACAACATAGACAAAAAAGTCGACAACAAAGACAAAAAAGTCGACAACATAGACAATAAAGTCGACAACAAAGACAAAAAAGTAGACAACATAGACAAAAAAGTCGACAACATAGACAAAAAAGTCAACAACATAGACAAAAAAGTCGACAACATAGACAAAAAAGTCGACAACATAGACAAAAAAGTCGACAACAAAGACAAAAAAGTCGACAACATAGATAAAAAAGTCAGCAACATATACAAAAAAGTCGACAACAAAGTCGACAACAGAGACAAAAAAGTCGACAACATATACAAAAAAGTCGACAACAAAGACAAAAAAGTCGACAACATAGACAAAAAAGTCGACAACATATACAAAAAAGTCGACAACAAAGACAAAAAAGTCGACAACATAGACAAAAAGTCGACAACAAAGACAAAAATATTGACAACATACACAAAAAGTCGACAAAATAGACAAAACAATCGACAAGTCAACAACAGAGACAATTTAAAGAAAATGCATTCTAAAAAAAAAAAAAAAAAAAAATACCAACATATCAAATCAAAGTAGCTGATCACCTTTTATTATGACATGAACAGCACTAAGGCTTCTTTTGGACATGAAGAGCACTAAGGCTTCTTTCGTAAAGGCCGCAGAAGGGTTCGTTTCATGCAGTCCTCCTTAAGCCATGGGCGAAGACCTGCGAGTCAGGAGGAAGAGCAAAACATAGTGGGTATTACTTAACCCGCGGAGCATGTAATGGAAGGAGTGGTGGAGGGAGGAAGGGAGGGATAGGGAGAGAGAGCGAGAGGATAGGGAGAGGACAGAGATAGAGGGAGATGGAGAGAGGATAGAGAGAGAGGGAGAGAGGGAGAGAGAGAGAGAGAGGGAAAAAGAGAGGGAGATAGAGAGGAGAGAGATAGAGAGAGAAAGAGAGAGAAAGAGAGAGAGAGAGATAGAGAGAGAGAGAGAAAGAGAAAAAGAGAAAGAAAGAGAAAGAGAGAGAAAGTGAAATAAAAGAGAGAGAAAGAGAGAGTGAATGAACAAAGGGCACATTACAATGAAACAGAGATTTCCGATGTAATCATGGAGAGCGGCATGGCAGGGGGAAGGGAGGGGGAAGGGGAGGGGAAGTGGGGGAGGAGGAGTGGTTGAATATAATTAATTTTGTCACGTGTCCATTTCATCTCAGGTGCCATCACACATAATGAATTCTTTTTCGAATTACGAATATTTTCTACCACTCGAACAGCTTTCAACTCAACCAGGCTTTGGTATCGGGAATTAATGCCGTTTGTCGATTTTCCCTTTTCCTTCTTTTTCCTCTCTCTCTCTCTCTCTCTTGGAATATATATATATATATATATATATATATATATATATATATATATATATATATATATATATATATATATATATAACATTAAATTATATAGGAAATGGTAATATGTAAATGGTAATAATAATGGTGGTAATGATGATGATGATAATGATAATAATAACAATAATGATAATGATAATAATGATGTCTACAACGACAACAACAATAACAATGTTTATATAAATGATGATAATGATATTGATGATAGCAATGATAATAATAATGATAATGAGAATAAAAGTAATATTGATCATTATGATAATGATAATTATTATGATAACAATCATGATAATAATCATGATAATTATAATAAAAATCATGATAATATTAATATCAATAATGATAATGTAAAATTATGATAGGGATAATAATAACATCATAACAATGACAATAATAATGGTAATAATGATAATAGCAATGATAACAATCATGATTGCAATGATGATAATGATAACAATGATAATAATGATCATCATAAAAGTAATATTAACAATTACAAAAACAACAGTAATGATAACAGCAATAAGTATGATAAAGATAATTGCGCTGAAAATAATGATAATGATACTACTACCACTACTACTACTACTACTATTATTAGTATTGTAACCACTACTACTACTAGTACTACTAGAACTACTACTACTAGTACTACTATTACTATTATTAGTATTGTAACTACTACTACTACTAGTACTACTACTATTATTAGAACTATTACTCATACTGCAATTATTATTAGTATTACTACTACTATTGCTAGTACTATACTACTACTAATATTACAACTAGTACTATTACTAATACTACTATTATTAGCAGTATTATTACTACTACTACTAGTTCTATACTACTACTAGTACTACTACTACTATTATTAGTACCACTGCTATAATAGTACTATTACTACTATTAGTAGTATACTACTACTATTACTACTATAACTAGTACTAATATTACTACTACTACTACTAGTACTATGGCTACCACTACCACTATTACTACTATTCGGTCCCTTGAGATAACTGATTGATTACATATGTGAAAAGGAGGAAGAAAAGGAGGAGGAGAAAGAAAATTAGAAATCTACGAAGAAGAAGATGAAGAAGAAGAAAAAGGAAGAGGAGTACGAAGAGGAGGAGGTAAAAAAAGGTGGAAGAAGAAGTAGAAGAAAAATAAAACAAGAAGAAAAGATGAACAAGAAGAAGAAGAAAACGTAGAAGGGAGGAGGAGGGGCAAAGACGAGGAGGAAGAAGATTTAGGAGAATAAGAAAAATAAAGCAAAAAATAATAACACTAAGACGTAGATGATGATGAAGAAGAAGGGGAATAAGGAGGAGATTAAGAAGAGTAAATAAGAGAAGAGGAGGAAAAAAAAACTGGTGGAAAAATTAGAAAGATTAGAATGAAAAAAAAAAAAAACGAATGATAATGATGATAATAATAATAGTAATGATAATAGTGAAAATATAATGATAATAAGAATAAAAACAATAGTAATGATGATAATGATGATAACAAGGAGGACAATAATAATGGTAATGATAATACTAACAATGAATATGATTATGATTATATGAATAGTAACGATAAATATGATAATAATCATTATAATTATAATGATGATAATGTTAACACTACTAATACTACCGATGATAATGATAATGATGATTATAACAATATAGAAATAATGTTAATAATAATTATTATTACTAGCATTATAATGATGATACTACTACTAATAATAATACTGATGATAAAGATAATGATGATAACAAGAATAGTCATGATAATGATAATTATAACAATAATAATAATAGTAATAATATTAATGATAATGATAACAATAACAACAACAATAATAATAATGATAATAATAATCATTATAATAACAAAGATGTAATAAAGATAGGACGACTAGGAATAAGAATAATAAAAGCAAGAGGGAGAGTAAGAAAGAGTTACAGTAAGAATAAGAATGAATAAAGTTAAGAATAAGAATAAAAATAAAGATAAGAATAAAAATACAGAAAAAAATAAAAATAAGAATATGAATAGAACAAAATAAGAAGAAGAATAAGAATAAGACAAAAAAGAACAAGAATAAAAATAAGAATAAGAACAAGAATAACAACAAGAACAAGAACAAGAATAAGTATAAGAAGCAGAAAGATAATAATAATAAGAAGCGGGGTATAAGAGCGCGAACTTCCCCCGCAGCCTCCCCAGCATCCAATCTCAGTCTGGCGGAAGAAAATGTGGGGAATCTAACACGAGATCGCACTCGGGATTAGAACCGCGCAGATGCTGACACGAAGGAGGGGGACTGGGAGGGGGATTGGGGGGGGGGATTAGGAGGGGGAGGGGATGGGATGGGGATGGGAGGGGGAGGGGATAGGAGGGGGATGGGAGGGGGAGGGGATAGGAGGGGGATGGGAGGGGGGATGGGAGGGAGATGGGAGGGGGAGGGGATGGGAGGTGGGAGGGGATGGGAGGGGGATGGGATGGGAGATGGGATGGGAGGGGGATGGGAGGGGGATGGTGATTGGATGGGAGGGGGATGGGGAGGGAGATGGGAGGGGGAGATGGGATGGGAGGGGGATGGGAGGGGGATGGTGATTGGATGGGAGGGGGATGGGGAGGGAGATGGGAGGGGGAGATGGGATGGGAGGGGGGATGGGAGGGGGATGGGAGGGGAGGGGGATGGGAGGGAGATGGGATGAGAGGGGGATGGGGATGGGAGGGGGATGGGAAGGGGATGGGATGGGAGGGGGATGGGATGGGATGGGGATGGGGAGATGGGAGGGGGGTGGGAGGGGGATGGGAGGGGGAGGGGGATTGGGAGGGAGATGGGAGGGGAGGGGGAGAAGAAGAGGAATAATATGATAAAGAAGATGATGATGATGATGAAGAAAAATAAAAATAAAAATTACAAGGCTGATACGAAGGAGGGAGATAGGAAGAGAGGGAGAGAAAAGAAAAAAAAGGGAGGGGAAGGAAGAGAGACGTGTGAGAAGGAAGAGCCGGAAAACAGAAATAAGTATAAGAAAAAAAAAAAAAAAAATAATAATAAAGGAAGGGAAAGAGAGGAGAAGGGTAGAAGAAGAAGGAGATGTGATGATGATGGAGGAAGAGAATATGAAGAAAAATGAGGAAAAGTAAGATTGATACGGAAGAAGGAGATAGGAATATAAGAAGAAAAAGGTGAAGGGGAGAGGAGAAAAATCGTTACGAAGTGACGAAAGTAAAGGATAAGAAGAAGAAAGAGAAAGTCAAATTAATAAAACAGAATAAGAAAATAGCACAAATACACTAAACACGAAATACGAAAGGGAGAATAATAATGTCAGAGAAGAATGAATACAAAAAACGATTAGACGAAGAAAAAATAAATAAAACAAAGGAAGAAGCAAAGTAAAGAAAAAATAACGGAAAAAATAAGAAGAAAGGAAAATGCAAGAAACGAACGAAAGAAGTTTAGAAACTCAAAGGAATAATGTTTAGGAAACAAAAGCTTATTCAAGGACCGAATGCGCGGTTGGTAATCATGATGCATTGGGCTCTCCAGTTGGTATCCCTGCTCGACTTGTTTGTTTACCTTCTCTTGTTTATCTTTTAAGAATACCATTCAGTCAAGCATTAAATCTTTTTGTTAACTCAAACGCGATGCTTCAAGGTGAGCTTTATCGAATGAAAACCCAATTATGATAAT
>NW_028234421.1:5968272-5973272 GCF_977035675.1 Penaeus japonicus | reverse complement strand
CTTTCTTTCTTTCTTTCTTTCTTTCTTTCTTTCTTTCTTTCTTTCTTTCTTTCTTTCTTTCTTTCTTTCTTTCTTTCTTTCTTTCTTTCTTTCTTTCTTTCTTTCTTTCTTTCTTTCTTTCTTTCTTTCTTTCTTTCTTTCTTTCTTTCTTTCTTTCTTTCTTTCTTTCTTTCTTTCTTTCTTTCTTTCTTTCTTTCTTTCTTTCTTTCTTTCTTTCTTTCTTTCTTTCTTTCTTTCTTTCTTTCTTTCTTTCTTTCTTTCTTTCTTTCTTTCTTTCTTTCTTTCTTTCTTTCTTTCTTTCTTTCTTTCTTTCTTTCTTTCTTTCTTTCTTTCTTTCTTTCTTTCTTTCTTTCTTTCTTTCTTTCTTTCTTTCTTTCTTTCTTTCTTTCTTTCTTTCTTTCTTTCTTTCTTTCTTTCTTTCTTTCTTTCTTTCTTTCTTTCTTTCTTTCTTTCTTTCTTTCTTTCTTTCTTTCTTTCTTTCTTTCTTTCTTTCTTTCTTTCTTTCTTTCTTTCTTTCTTTCTTTCTTTCTTTCTTTCTTTCTTTCTTTCTTTCTTTCTTTCTTTCTTTCTTTCTTTCTTTCTTTCTTTCTTTCTTTCTTTCTTTCTTTCTTTCTTTCTTTCTTTCTTTCTTTCTTTCTTTCTTTCTTTCTTTCTTTCTTTCTTTCTTTCTTTCTTTCTTTCTTTCTTTCTTTCTTTCTTTCTTTCTTTCTTTCTTTCTTTCTTTCTTTCTTTCTTTCTTTCTTTCTTTCTTTCTTTCTTTCTTTCTTTCTTTCTTTCTTTCTTTCTTTCTTTCTTTCTTTCTTTCTTTCTTTCTTTCTTCCTTTCTTTCTTTCTTTCTTTCTTTCTTTCTTTCTTTCTTTCTTTCTTTCTTTCTTTCTTTCTTTCTTTCTTTCTTTCTTTCTTTCTTTCTTTCTTTCTTTCTTTCTTTCTTTCTTTCTTTCTTTCTTTCTTTCTTTCTTTCTTTTTTCTATCCGTTCTTCAACGTAATCCTCAATCTGATGTAGAAATGGGTAAGAACATGAAGAACACACACACACACTCACACATAACACACACACACAGAGAGAGAGACGAAGAGAGGAGGATGAAGAGAGAGAGAGAGAGAGGAAAGAGGGGAGAGGAGAGAGAGAGAGAGGAGAGAAAGAGAAGAGAGAGGTGAGAGAGAGAGGAGGAGAGACGAGAGAGGATGGAGCCGGCGTGAGGAGGAGGCGACGAGGTGTTGAGTGATAAGCGGAAGAGAGAGAGAGAGTGTAGAGAGGAAAGAGAGAGGGAGAGAAGATGAAAAGAGGAAAGAGAGAAAGAGGAGAGAGAGAGATGGAGAATAAGAATAGAGGGGGATGACGAGAGATGAGTGGAGAGAGGTGAGAGAGAGAGAGAGGAAGAGGAGGGGAGATGAGGGGAGAAGAGAGAGAGAGAGGAGAGAGAGAGAGAAGAGAGGAAGAGAGGTGAAGAGATGAGAGAGAGAGAGAATGAGAGAGGCGTGTAGCGTGAAGGAGAATGAGAGTGAGAGAGAGGAGGAGAGAGAGAGAGAGAGAGAGAGAGAGAGAGAGAGAGAGAGAAAAGAAAGAGGAGAGAGAGAGAGAAAGAGAGAGAGAGAGAGAGAAAGAGAGAGAGAAAGAGAGAGAGAGAAAGAGAGAGAGAGAAAGAGAGAGAGAGAAAGAGAGAGAGAGAGAAAGAGAGAGAGAGAAAGAGAGACAGTGATATTGAAAAGCAAACTGACAGAGAGTGAGAATGAGACACAAAGAGAGAAAGAACGCGATAGAGGAAGAAGAGGACGAAAGTGAAAAGGAAGAAGCAAGAGAAGAGAGATGGTGGATGTAAATAAGTGAATAGAACTAGTTTAGATTAAATAACTCTTTAGACTAATGAAATGTGAATAGCCTGGGGCAAAGTGACCCCAGTCATGGATCAACTATACAGTAGAACACACACATATTAATAAACAGGTGAATATATATATATATATATATATATATATATATATATATATATATATATATATATATATATATATATATATATATATGTGTGTGTGTGTGTGTGTGTGTGTGCGTGCATATATATATATATATATATACACACACACATGAACGCACACACACACACACTGTTCACTGTACCTGACCATGTATCGAGATAAACATTCCGATAGAAAAAAAAAGGTGCCTGTCAACTCACAATATTGACCAACTCCACTAACAAGCACACATAACCTATCCAATTCTTTCCCCTCGCAACAAACACACACAAGGCCTAACCCATAACGTTTTTTTTTCGCTCTTTCTCCCTTTTTTAACTCTCAAACATTTGTGTAATATCTCGTCGACGTGGCATAATGCCTTTCCCCGGGGCATACGTGAAGCCAGGGGTAAACACGGCAGCGGGTCTTCAAAACACACACACACACACACACACACACATACACACACACACGCACACACACAGAGTAGAAGATGCACACACTTCAATGGTTAGGGTTGTGTGTATGTACGCATTTTGTATGTCGTGTGTGTTTATGTACCTATTCGTATTTACGTCTTTTTGTCTTTATTTCTCAAAGGTACGTCCCTACTTAATCATTATATGAAAAGCGTAATTATTTTTCCCCCCATTTACGCATTTAATTCCCCTCCAGAAGACTCGGTTCCAGCAAGATAAACACCGAAAGTGGTTTGATTACAAAGAGAAGAGATGAACCACCGAGGGGATGTCTGGAGCCAGGGCGCTTATTCTCCGGTTCTCCAATGCTCGAGTACTTCATTAACTCCGGCCGCAATTTTGGTCCGACACTGTTACCTGTTTTTCCCGTGGGTACGGGGGAGGGTGGGAGGGTGGGGTGGCGAGGAGAGGGGAGGCGGATGGTGAGAGATGAGAGGGGGAGGTGGAGGAGGGGGAGAGGGAGAGGGAGAGGCAGATGGCGAGAGATGAGAGGGGGAGGTGGGGGAGAGGGAGGGGGAGAGGGAAGGGGAGGACGTGGTGCACAGTTGTTTATTAGACTCATTTGGGAGTTGAGTTGGGAGTTCGGTCAGGGCGTCCTCTAAATGAGATAGCTAAAATGAAGAGAATTCGCAGCCATCTTTTTTGAAAGTATTTTTCTGAAACAATAAAAAACTGTGTATATTCACCCTCGTTTTAGAACAAACATATCAATCCTTGTTCCCTTTTACTACTATACTTTACCATATTCTCACACACACACAAACAAAAACAAACATAAACAAACACAAACATACACACGCACGCACACACACACACAAACACAAAAACAAACACAAACATACACACGCACGCACGCACACACACACACACACACACACACACACACACACACACACACACACACACACACACACACACACACACACACACACACACACACACAGAAACAGAAACAGAAACAGAAACACAAACACAAACACAAACACAAACACACACACACACACACGAGAAACCATCACCGTAACAGCACACAATGGCGCCCTTATTTCCCCAGGTCATTATTCTGAAACACTCGAGTCACTCTAGGAGATTGCAGGGAAAATAAGGAAGAGAATCTCCGCGGTTTGGATCAACGCCATCTATTAGTCAAAAGGCAAAGAACGTGGAGGAGACTTAAGCACAAACAACGTGGTCTAAAATTATTGCCAGATGCTTCCTCGTCCGAAGTTTAAAGATTTATTTCTGTATATTATGAGTATTTACTTAATGAAATTGTTTGAATGATGATGATATTATATTTAGCAATATCATTACTTCTACCATGACCATCTTTTTGTTGTTATTATCATAATCATTACTACCTCCACAAGGTTATCTATTTTTTTTGACGTTTCTTTATCTGTCAGCTATAACCTCTTGTTAGCAGGATTATGCATAAAGTTACAGACTGATGAAATATTTTGGATGGGTAGCCCATGGACCAGAAAACAATCGTGTAGATTTTGGTCGTGATCCAAGTTCGTATATAGATTTTGGATGAAATAAAAGGATTTTTTTTTTATCATCGGGAATCCATATAGTAGATGGGTCTGGTTGTGGTATGAAATTCGTTTTTTTTTTTAATTTTTTAGGGTAAACTTATATATTTTGTAAGCAGGATTTTTTTTTTCATTCATCTTTATCATATATGTTCATCATTCATCATAATGAACATCGCAGCATTATAATGATTAGTGTGATAATCGTAATGATAATGATAATTTTCGTTTCACACTTAATACTCTCTCTCTCTCTGTCTCCCTCTCTCTAACTTCTTCTAACTCTTTTCATTTCTTAGAAGAGAAGAAGAAAAAAATCTACGGTCTCCTTGTCTTCATCCTCCTTCACTCTTGCCCTTCCCCTCTTTCTTGTCCCTTTTATCTGCCTCCACTCATCCCCCCCCCTCCCAGCCTCCCCTCGTTCACAGCCTCTACACACTATCTTCCTTTTGTCTACCTCTCCTCCGTCCCCCTCCTTCCCCTCTCTATGCCTTTCACACCCTCTCCTCTCGCCTTACATCATCTGTATCTCTCTATACTCACTCTTAATCCACTTTCCCCTCCCTCGTTCCTTCTCTCCCCTCGTTTCTCTTTCTCCCCTTGTTTTCTATTTTCCACTCTTCCTTTCCCCATATCCTCTTCCTTTGTTTCTTTCGTCCATATCTTTCTACCTTCTGTTCCTCACCCTTTCCTTCGCTTCCTTCTTATCTCCACCTCCCCTCTAGCCCCACTCCCCTCTCCCTTCCATATACCTTCTTCCAATAGTCCCCACCTTCCCTCCCCCTCCTCCCCTCCCCACACTCCTATTCCACCCCCTACCCCCTCCTTCCCTCCCCTCACCCCCTCCTCCCTTCCCGCACTCCTCCTCCCCTCCCCACACTCCTCCTCCCCTCCCCACACTCCTCCTCTCCCCACGCTCCTCTTCCATCCCCCTCACCCCCTCCTCCCCTCCCCACTCTCCTCTTCCACCCCCTCACCCCCTCCCCACACTCCTCCTCCACCCCTCACCCCCTCCTCCCCTCC
>NW_028234421.1:5953272-5958272 GCF_977035675.1 Penaeus japonicus | reverse complement strand
CGATATCAGGCGGGTCATCCCGCAGACTTCGGGCCGCCTGTCCCCTGACGTCACAAGAAAATCTACGGACTTTTCCGCCCTGAAAGATGATTTGGCTTTGCTGTTCTGCTTGTGTGTGTTTGTTTTTAATAAGAATAAAGTCCGCTTTTATGTTCCTTTGAGTTACCTTTCTGATTGTTCCGTGTTCTTCGTCTACATCTACATTACTACTAGTCTACACAACTGTAGTTATACATTACTTAACTTATATTCTCTTTACTTACCTTCCCTTGATCTTGTTTATTTTACTTCGACTAAAACACCTTACCTTTCTTTTTCATATGTTTATCTCTTCGTGTTTTCTCTCGTTTCTCCACACGGATCCCTTCTTTCATTTTTTTGTCCTGCTTTCCTGTTTTAAGTCTTTTATTTGCCCCTTTTTGTATGTGTTTTATTTCTAGTATTATTTTATGTATCTTAAGTTTAGTTTTAAAATACACTTTTAATCTTAAATATATTGGATTATGGGTAAAACCTTTAAATATGCCCATCTTTTGTATATGTTTTATTCCTAGTTTTATCTTATGTATTTTAAGTTTAGTTTTAAAACACACTCTATTTTAAATATATTGGATTATGGGTAAAACCTCACCAAAAGCGCGGGAAACTGCCACATAAAAGGTCAGAGAGAGAGAGAGAGAGAGAGAGAGAGAGAGAGAGAGAGAGAGAGAGAGAGAGAGAGAGAGAGAGAGAGAGAGAGAGAGAGAGAGAGAGAGAGAGAGAGAGAGAGAGAGAGAGAGAGAGAGAGAGAGAAAGAAAGTTAACAGAGAGAAGGTTCTTAGACTTGTAAAGTGGCAGACAATCTTTTGGATTTTACCTGGCTGGCAGTTTTTTTCACCATAAACGCGGGAAACTGCCACATAAAAGGTCAAGCCAAGGCAGTTAACAGAGAGAAGGTTCTTAGACATCTGAAGTGGCAGACGATCTTTGGGATTTTTATCTGGCTGGCAATTTTTTCGTGCTCTATGGTTATACCCTCTATTTCATCAAGTAAGTGTATGGTATGTTGTTCTTGTATATTGGTTTTGTTTCGAATGATTTGTGCTAATAAATGCATAATATGGATGCTTCTATTTATAACGTCGTCTTTTAAATCAGCCAGAGAGAGAGAGAATAAGAGAAGGAAAGAGAGAGAGAAAGAGAGAGAGAGAAAGAGAAAGAGAGAGAGAGAGAGAGAGAGAGAGAGAGAGAGAGAGAGAGAGAGAGAGAGAAGAGAGAGAGAGAGAAGAGAAAGAGAGGAGAGGAGAGGAGAGAGGAGAGAGAGAGAGAGAGAGAAAGAGATAGAGGGAGAGAGGAAGAGAGAGAGACAGAAAGAGAGAGAGAGAGAGAGAGAGAAAAGAGGAAAAGAGAGAGAGAGAGATAAAGAGAGAGAAGAGAGAGAGAGAGAGAGAGAGAGAAAGAGAGAGAAGAGAAAGAGAGAGAGAGAGAGAGAGAGAGAGAGAGAGAGAGAGAGAGAGAGTTGTATTTCATGGTGCTAATGAATGTAGAATATGCCGAGATGCTTTTACTAAAATGTATACCCACACATTTAATGATGACGGTTGTACCCAGTTTTGTTTTAATGGTGGCTACGGGATGAAATCTACGGAGTTTATTAATTACCCACTTCAATGATGATAAAGATAATATTGTTAATGATTATGATAAATATGCTTATGATACTGATAACGATGATTATGGCGATGATAACGATGATAATGATTATGATAGTAATAAGAATGATAACAGTTTTGATAATGATAATGATAAATATAGTAGCAATAATGATGATGACAATTGATGATAAGAATAGGAATAACATATTGATATTAATGATAACAAATTTAATAACATCAATACTGATAAAAGATGCTACAGTGATAATGATAAAAATGGAAATATTAGTAATAATATACTTTTTTTTTCTTATAATGATTGCAAAAGATGCAGAATGTAAATGAATTGTAAATGATAATGAATGAGTGGATAAACAAAACAGATACATACGTTTACCAAACAAAAATAGAGAACATTGAAATTGTTTGAAATTCTAAAAAGAAAGAAAGAAAAAAAAAACAAAAACACTCGTATCCCTTTTTAAAAATTACAAACGTTCGAATTCTCAATGAAATATATAAAGAAGAGCGTAATATTTCAGAACATTTTGTAAGGCGAAAATCCACGTCAAAAAGGTTTCAACATTTTTTTTTCATTTTTTTTTTCGAAAAGGAAGACCAATGGCTGCTGATTCCTTTTAATGATTTTTTTTCAGGGTTGACTTGAAAATAAAAGTTATCAAGACTCCATCGAGGTTCATGAATATATATTAAATGATGATAATGATGATGATGATGATAATGATAATGATGATGATGATGACAATGATAATGATAATAATAATGATAATGATGATGATGATGATATGGAGTGATAGTTGTAATAATGGTAGTGATAATAATGATGATGATAATGAAAATGATAATAAGGATGATAATCATAATGATAACAATGATGACGATGATATTAATAATAATAATAGTATTATCTACAGCAAAGATGATAATACCAATATCAATAATAATGATGAGAGTAGCAATAATAATGATGATGATAGCGATAATGATGATATGATAAAAATATAAATTCTAACAATAATCGTAGTAAGAACATTGCTGATAATCATAATAGTGATGAAAAGGACAATGACAACCATGCCAATATTTATCCAATAAAAATAACAATTATATTATTGATAAAACCTATAAAGATAATAATGTTAAGATAATTATGATAATGATGGTGATAATGATAAGTAGTTGGAGGAGGATGAGGTGATGATGATGATGGTGATGAAGCTGAAGCTGAAGATGATTGAGATGGTGATGTTGATAATGATGACGATTATGATTGATGAAGATGATTATGATGACAACGATGACAGATTTACTGACAACCGGAATAATAAATAATTTCGCTGTTACTCCTATAAATAATCTATATATTCATTCTCAATTCATAAGCATAATCATTCAAAAACGGACAGACCCATCGTTAAAAAAAAAGGCGCGAAAAAAAGGCGCGAAAACAAAAGAACATCGGATTCGAGCCTCGAGACTCTTCGAAACCATTCCAGAAAGACATCGAATACCATCATCAGGTTTCCAGGAAGTTTCATATCAAAACAGTCACATGAAAAAAAAAAAAAAAAAAAAAAAGAATTCTTAAGAGCTTCATTCTTGTAATCGGATTTTGATTCCAGGAGACAAACATAATTTCGATCACTGGCGGAAGAGAATTAGATAAGATGTACAAATTGAAAGCGGAATAATCAGAAATGACATTTAATTGATGATTCCCTCTGGAAGTTCAATCTCGTAAATGGTGTTGGTGGCGGGTCGCAGTTATGCAGGTAACATGGACGATGCAAAGAGATAGATAGATAGATAGATAGAGAGAGATAGATAGATAGAGAGAGAGAGAGAGAAAGAGAGAGAGAGAGAATGAAAGAGAGAGAGAAAGAGAGAGAGAAAGAGAGAGAGAGAGAGAGAGAGAGAAAGAGATCGATAGATAGATAGATCGATAGAGAGAGAGAAAGATATATATATATATATATATATATATATATATATATATATATATATATATATATAGATAGATAGATAGATAGATAAAGATATAGAGAAAGAGAGAAAGAGAGAGAGAGAGAGAGAGAGTAAAGGGTATACGTAGAAAAAAATCAATAAATAAATAGAGATGGATTGATAGATTGAGACTTAAGGGGGAGGTCTACACAAATGGGTAAAAAAAAAAAAAAAAAGAAAAAAATCGAACTTGAATTAAGGTCACTCTCGAACTTTTGCAGGACTGGGAACTCCACTTTTGGAAAATTAGGCCCAAGGAGAGAGAAAAAAAAAAATCAAATAGGCAAAGTGGTCACGGTTACAGATGTCAGGTCAATCATCAGTTCTTGACTGTTATAGATGTATGTTCGTAATCTCGATGAAATATGTCATTTTGATTAAGATAGGATTGAATTTTTTTTTCGATACTGCCGATGCACATAGATGAATTAAAAATATGAATAGGATTTGTTCAATGTATGACATACACTCATGCAAGTGCATATATATACATGTGTATATACATACTCATGTACATATAATATACACACACACAACACACACACACACACACACACACACACACACACACACATATATATATATATATATATATATATATATATATATATATATATATATATATATATATGGACACACATACACACACACACACATATCTGTGTGTACTAGTTTGAGCTGGCATTTTACTTAGAAAAATAAAGAACAACAACAAAGATACAATAACATCCCCCATAAGTTGTTCCGAAAAAGTCAGGCTCGCTTATGATATATATATAAAAGTCCGCATTCGAAATATATCAAGAGATATAACGGCAAATTTGACCCTCCTCCCCCTCTCCCCCTCTCCCCCTACCCAGCCAAGCGCTTACCTACTCGGGTAATAAACTATATGTTCCTTGGGTTTTATTGCAATACTGCTAACTCATCGGGTTTGCAATACTCACAAAAGACAATAGATATCACAAGATTTAAAAGGGAATTCGGATTTTTGTCCAAGATGTTTTTATCAATATTCTATTAGTATTATTATGCAACAGGATCTAGGTATTGGTTATGCATAAACAGTGGTAAGATATATTAAAGAGATACAAATTCTTATTGTGTAACAGCTGGTAACGGTATTAGAACGATAAGGGTTAAAATGATTGTTATAAGGCTTATTAAGCACCCTACTATGAACATTGTATCGTGATATAAACCTTTGCATAAAATCACCTTCAGTCAAGAAGTATAGTATTCATATCTAAACAATTATGATACAAAAAATAGAAATAGAAATTAAAAATACGGAGTAGTTTGAGGAACAGGTAGCTTGCATCAGCTATCCTATCATGTGAT
>NW_028234421.1:5943272-5948272 GCF_977035675.1 Penaeus japonicus | reverse complement strand
GAGAAAGAGAAAGAGAGAGAGAGAAAGAGAGACAGAGAGAAAGACAGAGAGAGAGAGAGAGAGAGAGAGAGAGAGAGAGAGAGAGAGAGAGAGAGGGAGAGCGAAAGAGAAGAGGAGTAGAGGACTGAGAGAAAGAGAGAGAGAGAGAGAGAGAGAGAGAGAGAGAGAGACAGAAGGAGTGGAGTGTATTGAAAGAAAGAATGCTTACTAACAAACCGCACAGCAAAAATACCACATTTACATATCGAAAACAACGACCCCCTCCCATCCCCTTCCCCCTCCCCCCCACACTAAAAGCAATCCTAACAATCCTGAATCCTAAACAGCAAAGGGTTCAAAGAGCAGCATTAAGGCCAGCTCATCGCTAACCATTCCTAACCCAGGATATAATCTTTACTCGTTCTGTGTCACTTCCGGCTGTAAGATGAGCTTGATGGAGATTGACAGGATCTTCAGGAAACCATCTGGATTATTCAAACACTACATAACCAGCGTTTTTTTTTTTTGTTTTGTTTTGTTTTTTTTTTTTTTTTTTTTTTTTTTTTTTTTTTTTTTTTTTTTTTGGGGGGGGGGGTTCAGGGCGAGTAGATTTATTCTCATTGTATTTTATCTTTTATTTTGTCTTTTTTTTTGTAGTTAATCAAATATTATGTAACCAGCACGGGTACTATTCTACTTCGGTTATATATACACAGAGTAGCATAATATTCTAAATGAATTTCCCTTTTGTTTTTGTTTTTTTCAGGATTCAAATAAGATACAATACATCAGACGCAGATGTTTTAATCATTACATCACAAATTAGCGGGGAAAATATCCTACTTAATTTGTAACATTTTTTTGAAAATTCAGGAGTAAAAATATGCTTCCGAACGAAAAGGATCTATTTTTCATTACTATTTTTTACTATCTTATTGTTGTTTTGAATCTCATTAACAGAAATCAAAAACTATTTCGTACCTGCTCCCCCCCCCTCAAAGAAGGGAAGACAAAGAACGGAAAGGAGAAAGAGACAAACACAAAGAGACAAAACACGGCCGTAAATTCTCTTCATTATAATAATACCTCTTTAAGCATTCATTTTGCAGATACGTATTTATAAATATTCATATAATCGCCTCAAATGTATATATGTAAATCCTCACATTTGCATATGTTGTGCACCGTTTGAAGTACACACAAAGGCATGCATGAGGTTATCATTTGCATTAACCTAATTATACATATATCAAAGTCAGACGAACTGAGAAACATGTGTTTAATTTACCATGCTGTGTGTGTGTGTGTGAATCAAGTTTACAGTCACATATGTATGTATATTTGTGATTGCTCATACACGTGTGCACACGCACAAACTCTTTCTCTCCCTCTCTCGCTCTCTCTCTCTGTTTCTCTCTCTTTCTCTCCCTCCCTCCCTCTCTCTCTCTCTCTTCCTCTCTTTCTCTCTCTCTCTCTCAAGTATTGTTAACATGGAAAATTAAAGTCTAAATATTCTGTGTCCTGAGGTCAGTTTGATTGTGTATTCCCATCACACTATAATATTTATAAAAGACTTTTCAAATGACTTTGTGAATGGGAATCCTTAAGATAAAGATATATTTTCCTGTGTCTGTTTCTTCTAAATTTACACATAGAATTACATGATTTTTTTTGATTTTTTTTTTATTTTTTAGAAGTTTCCAGTCTTGACGATTTTCAGATCTTAAACGAATATATTCTACCTCTACGTCTGTGATAACGGTTCAGAACCACACGTGTGTTTCGAATCTTCTGAACCCACACCAAAAGAGACGGGGACATTTTCGACTTGCACTACCCTTGCACTTCAAAATCAATTACCACATCTTCGTCCAAGAGCACTACCTAGACTACTGTCACTACACATCGATTCACCTTACTAGAGTTTGGACGCTAATGAGAACCGGGGATGTGTCTCATTAAGCTTAGTCAACGTGCAACTAAATCAAGACTAAGCTAGTGTGTTATTAGAGGTCTGTCATTGCACAGCACTAGCAGATCTAAGCATTCGTCTCGTCTGGGATAATGTCACCATTACAACACTATCAGATCGACGTATTTGTATCACCTGGGCATTGTCACTATATAACACTATGAGATATATGTCATATCAAAGCTGTGTCACTATATAACACTATCAGATCGAAGCATTTGTATCGCCAGGGCATTGTCACTATACAACACTATGAAATATATGTCTCATCAAAGTTGTGTCACTATACAACACTATCAGATCCAAGCATTCGTCTCGTAAGAGCTCTGTCACCATACAAACACAATCCAATCTAAACCTTTGTCTCCCCAAGGCTCTGTCACTATACAACACTATCAGATCTAAAACTCGCTTAAACTATTCAATACCATACCCTCACCATAAATCACTATCGCCATACATTTCCCCCCAACCGCACACCACCGCATAGACACATAAAAATAAACGGTTTTACTATTATATTTTGTATATTAATTCTTTTCCTCCGCTATGAGAGACGGTGAGGGTGATTGCAGAGGGGAGAGATGGAGGAAAGAGGGTAGAGGAGGAAAGAGGAAGGAGGTTAAACAGAGGGGAAGGGGAGGAAAGGGAGTGTGGGATAGAAAAATAGAATGACAGGAGGGATGGAAGAGGGGAGAGGAAAGAGGAAAACAGAGGGAAGGGGAGAAAGGGGAAAGACGGAAAACAGCGGAAAGGGGAAAAAGGGGAGAGAGGGAAAACGGGGAAGGGAAGGAAAGGGAGATGAATGGTAGAGGGGAAGGAAGGAAGGAAGGGGAGAGAGGGATAACAAAAGGAAGGAGAGGAAGGAGAGAGAGGGATAGTAGAGGAGAGGAGAAAGACGATTATGAAGGGCAGCATAGAAGAGGGGAGGAGCGGGAAGGAGCGATAGCAGAAGAGACAGAGGGAAAAGGGGGGGAAAGGGGGATCGGAAGGAAGGGAATAGTGGGCGGGAGAGAAAAGGAATGGAGGATGAAAGAAGAAGATTAAGACCTTTGGGGTACAAGACACAGTGGTGAGATAAATAAAGAAAGAGAGAGGGGGACAAAGAAAGAGAGATAGAAAAAAAGAAAGAGAGAGAGAGAGAGAGAGAGAGAGAGAGAGAGAGAAAGAGAAAAAGAGAGAGAGAGAGAGAAAGAGAGAGAGAGAGAGAAAGAGAGAGCGAGAGAAAGAGAGAGAGAGAGAGAGAGAGAGAGAGACATGCATACATAAACAATCAGAGAGATAGACGGATATAGGGAAAATTACAGAGGGAGAAGGTTTTCGTGTGAAAGCAAAAGTATATCCTAAGATACTTACTCTAGTGACCACTTACCTCTTTAAAAAGACCATACCTCTAAAACGACAGTAAGTGTTTTATTGATGTCTATCAGCAGGATTCCGTTAGGATAAAAACATTTGTTAGAAGTAAGGTTAGAACACACAAGAAAATACCCATGATATTTGACTCTTCAAAAGACTAGTCTTGAGGGAACTTTATATACGGTATGTGATTTTAAAAGATTAAATCAATATCAAGGTTCTAGAGGTCATATGGTAGCCTCTCTCTCACCATCCTGGAGGTAATAGTTTCCCCCGGGATTAATGTTACAGATGTGTGAATAGGACCTCTCTGAATGGTGTGCTTAGAGATCCCCTTGATTAAGTAGTCTTATATGTAGCCACGTAAGTAGTCTCATATGTAATCCCATTGTGCAATCAACGTGTAAAGTTCGTTCGTGTTATTGAAACATCGGAACATCCTAGTATAAGAGATTTTATATGATTCACGAGCTAATATTCGGAACTTGCTCGAACGAACCTCACTCGCTGATTGGTCGTTGGTGACTGAAGCCAACTTCCTGTGTTATGTGACCTGTTGTAGCGCTGCCTTCGGAACGTAAATACTTGAAATGAATGTCGCTGGATGATTTAGTTCGCGATGAAAAAAAAGAAAAAAAAGAAAAAAAGAAAAATGAAAAAAAATAGAAAATAAAAAGAAAAAGAAAAAAGGAAGGAACAAAATATGGAATGAAGTTATCGGGTCAACAGGTCGAGTTGGAAACGACTTCTTGTTTCATCAAAACCTTGTTATATGTTTTGAAAAAAAAGAAAAGGGATAAGAAATTTCATAGCAAAGGAGGAGAAAATAATAATAAAAAACAACAACATTGTAAACTATGTGCTGTATCGTTATCACGTTGAAAGGAAATTAAAAAAAGGACAGAGTTGCAGGGTGCTATAGCAACGAACAGAGTGAAGTGAAGAGTAAAGGGGTATGATACTACCATGGTGTACTTATTTACCTCTATATTGTCGCCATTTTCTGTTGCCATGGTTAACAGCTTTATCACTGTTGTCAACTGTCCCGCACGTAACTCTTGAATGAGTCTTTTTCTCGTCCCTTTCCTTCCTCGACTCGTTCTCGTCCTTTGTGCTCTTGTTAGGTGTCTGTATTTCCGTCTGACTTTTTGTTTATACTGCTATCTGTTCTTTTGCTGTGCTTGGGTCTTTTTCTTCTGTGCCGTCCTGTTGCTTCTCCTCTTCCTCGTTCTTCTTCTTCTTCTTCCCTTTCCCCGCTCTTTCTCTCTCTTTCCAACCTCTCATCTTCCTCTTCCTCCTCTTTCTTTCTCTCCAACCTTTCCTCTTCCTATTCTTCTTCTCCTTCTTCCTTTCTCTCCATCCTCTCCTGTTCCTTTGCCTTCTATCTCGCCATTTTTCTTACCCTCCCCTTCTATTTCTCTCTCCTCCCATTCTTCTTCCTTCCTCCCTTCCCAATTCACTCCTATCCTTCCCATCCCTTCTCTCAAAATACTATGGTCTTGAGGTATATCATGTGATCCCAAATTACGTGACCTTTTGATCTCTACTGACCTTGATATCAACTCAATCTGGACTATTTTAAGATCACCTCAGGTCTAGTTTAGATATGAAAATATTGTCATTTAAATAAATACAAAGTAATGATGATTTTAGTTACCCTTATTCCGAAAAAAACATACAAAAAATGTCT
>NW_028234421.1:5912023-5913172 GCF_977035675.1 Penaeus japonicus | reverse complement strand
CTCCCTTTTCACACTCATCATGCGTAATCATAAGTTAAACAAGAGTAAGAGTGACTGAGGGCGTAGTATAGCACAGAAACTGTAGCCGTTGTAAAGAAGGCAAAGACATGAATCAATAATATCATGCAACATAGAGGACGTCAATATGTTGCTATGCTTCTTGCAAGGTCAGTCTTTCAGGAATTTATCTTAACAGTTGTTTCAGGGAAAGATTTATTAATGTCGCATTTTGGGTCTTTATAAGTATGTGTTTCTGATATTAATGGAATGCATATAAAAATGATAAGTAAAAATCATGAGTAATCGTTTTTTTTTAAATCCTGCCTCTTATAAATGTTTCTTGATGCTTAATTAATATCTAATTAATTAATGTTTCTTAATACTTTATAACATGACACATCTGACAGATACTTGAAAGGGTAGACTTACAAAAAACTATACTTAAAGAAAAGAGAAGAAAAGAAAAAAATATACTTAATTTTCGAAACAGAATGTGGTTTATATTTTTTTCTGGTTCTTGAAGGTCAGTGTTCTTTGTGATAACTTAAAAAGAAAATATATGCATAAGAATGAATAATTCCAAAATGTAAGGCAAGTTGTATCAATAGTCAATGAATTATCTTCCTTTGTGATTTGAAAAAATAATCTTATTCTTCCATCTTTCAACGGTATTTCAAAAATGGTGGCAACGCTGTATGAGTTCCTTTGATATGCAAATTCACTAATAATCATATTTTAATCTGGAAAGAAATCGCATATATCATGACGCATTTTCTTTCCTGGCTCTCTCATAGAACGAATTTTATGCTCCCCACTTCTACATTTTGACACGTTTCCAAGAAAACCTTGACAAGATAATTAAAGGCATTTTGGGGTACGCGGCCAGAAAATTAACTGTTAAAAAGGGTCGCCTCGTGAAACGTTTCAAAAAAGAAAAAGAAAAAGAGAGAGAGAGAGAGAGAGAGAGAGAGAGAGAGAGAGAGAGAGAGAGAGAGAGAGAGAGAGAGAGAGAGAGAGAGAAATGTTGATGTTGAGTGTCTGTTTTTTTTTTTTTTTTTTTTTTTTGAGGGGGGGGGGATGGATGCCATTGTCTAGAAAAGTGTCTAGAAAAGTGTCACTGCTTGGGTCGAAGTAGTCACTTTTGGGTTG
>NW_028234421.1:5904523-5907023 GCF_977035675.1 Penaeus japonicus | reverse complement strand
TCCCCTCCTCGCCACTCAGCAGGTCCACGCGAATGATCCCAGACTGTCAGGACCCGAAATAATCCACGAGTTATAAGTTCAACGCCGGATTTCAATAGTTCAGTCTCGGGGACGCTAATATCCACCGCCACTTCAGCTTAGACGTGCAACAAGTCAAGCCGATTTTGACGTCAGTGGTTATCAATATATTTTTTTCTAGTGCAATTTACCCTTTCAGTCAATTTACACATCTAAATTCCTCCCGCTTTATGAATGAATAGATTTTATTAAATGCTAAACCACAAAATTTATGTACGCGATGATTTGTTCCACGAGCTGACTATTGTATGAGATTATCGAATATCTGATTGGACTGATACTATTCAAATCTCGCCCTTAAAAAAAAAGTAAAAAAAAAAAAAAAAAAAAAAACTCTTTAATACCCTGAAATTTACTCCCAGGTGTAAATTTATCCAGGACTGGAAAATGCTGCGTCACACTATTTCTCTCTCTATTTATTTTTTTTTCGTTATCAAACTTCTAGCCTAGCGAATGTAATATCTGATCAACGTCAGACAGAAATTGACAGTTATAAAGAAAGTTTCATAACAGTCGTAAACAGGAGGGAAATGATGAGAAAAGTTTAATACTCTGGAATATATAAGCTTTTTGGCTTATATAAAATATTTATTTGTGCATATGCTTGCACACACACACACACACATACACACATACACACACACAACCCCAGCTCCCCAACCACAAACACACAATCACACCCCCCCACACACAAACACACCCCTCCCCCCACCCCCTCTCCCCCCCACACACGTGCTCAACTACACCTTATTTGCCGGCATAGAAGATTTACTTTTTTTCCAGCCAGCAATTGCATACAAGAACTTACTTTTCGACCCATATACCCGAATCACCGCAGTCGGATATAAGACCAAGCGCCAAACACAGATAGTTGGCGAAGATACGATGAGATAAAGTCAACCGAACGCAAATATTCAATTTGTTTTCGTACTGGCATTGCGAATTTTGATAATTTGATATTGAATCTTGATATTGTCAGACAATACGCATAGCAACAAAATTATCTTACTATTTAGCTTAGACAAAAGGATGTTAATCTTACGGCAGAATTACTGGAGAAAAGGGAAGCCTACGCAAACTAATGCTACATTTTAGTATTGTTTACCCTAGCAACTATGTAAACATTGGGAAATATTCCTAGAAAGGCTTAATGCCACATGAAAAAAAACATTACAATAGATACACATTGGGTTGTTGTTTGAATAATTAAAACAAACAAAACACCTGACTGCTGTTCTAGCCAAAGTTTAGGTTTACGAAAAAAACAAAACAAAAAAAACATGACTTCATTTTTGTCATTTATCCATTATGACTTATTTACGTGACCTTGATATTTCATTTCGTTTTGATGATGATTAAAACATTTGTAATACCTACATTTTTTGCTTAATGATCAGTTGATATTCGTTCAATTTCCCCTCATGTTTGATATTCAGTTATGAATAAATTACTAAGATTTTATTTTCCTTCCATCCTCTCCTCTCCCTCCGCCCCTCTTTCCCTCTCCCTTCCCCTCCTTTTATCTCCCTTTATCCTATTCACACGCACATATAAACCTGAATACATATTCCTCAGGAGACGTGCTAATTCCTCACGCCATGTCTATGCCTTCCCTATCTTCCCCCTCGCCCGCACTCTCTCTCTCTTTCTCCTCCTCTCCCTCTCTCTTTCTCCTCCTCTCCCTCTCTCTTTCTCCTCTTCTCCCTCTCTCTTTCTCCTCCTCTCCCTCTCTCTCTCTCCTCCTCTCCCTCTCTCTTTCTCCTCCTCTCCCTCTCTCTTTCTCCTCCTCTCCCTCTCTCTCTCTCCTCCTCTCCCTCTCTCTTTCTCCTCCTCTCCCTCTCTCTCTTTTTCTCTCTTTCTTCCCTCTCCCTCTCTCTTTCTCCTCCTCTTCCTCTCTCTCCTTTTCTCTCTTTCTTCCCTCTCTCTCACTCTTTTTCTTTCTCTTTTCTCTATATATTTATCTCTCTTTCCTGTCCTCCCCTCTCCCTCTCTTTCTCTTTATCTCTTTCCCCTCTCTCTCGTCTTTTTCGTTCTCCCTCTCTCTTCCTCTTTCTCCCCTCCCTCTTTTTCTTCCTTTCTCTCCCCCTCTCCCCTACTACTCCCTCCTCTCTCGCTCTCTCTTTCTCTCTCCCTCCCCACTCCCTCCCGCTCTCTCTCTTTCATAACATCTCCCTTCTCCCCCCCCTCCCCTAATCTCCCTTTCACCCAATATCCTCCCTACAGCATCTCTAATCCACAATTCATCTCAAAGACCTCTATCGCAGCCTCCCTGCAGCCTCATTTCTCTATAGTCGTCATTTATCTCATTATCACGTCTTCGTATTTACGATTAGTGTGATATAGGTTTCATCCTAAAATATCTTTTTTTATGAGGAATATAGTTATGATGTTAAGAAAGATAGACCAATAATAATCTGTCGTG
>NW_028234421.1:5887023-5889523 GCF_977035675.1 Penaeus japonicus | reverse complement strand
TTGAGAGGTCGGGTGGTGTTGGAAACGGAACGCGTGGGATCGGGTAGCATTGCTTAAAATAGGCGGGAAAAGGGATTATAAGTTGAAAGGTAGAGAGGTGTTGGAAACGGAACGTGTGGGATCGGGTAGCATTGCTTAAAATAGGTGGGAAAAGGGATTATAAGTTGAGAGGTCGAGTGGTGTTGGAAACGAAACGTGTGGGATCGGGTAGCATTGCTTAAAATAGGTGGGAAAAGGGATTATAAGTTGAGAGGTCGAGTGGTGTTGGAAACGGAACGTGTGGAATCGGGTAGCATTGCTTAAAATAGGTGGGAAAGAGGATTATAAGTTGAGAGGTCGAGAGGTGTTGGAAACGGAACATGTGGGATCGGATTGCATTGCTTAAAATAGGCGGGAAAAGGGATTATAAGTTGAGAGGTAGAGAGGTGTTGGAAACGGAACGTGTGGGATCGGGTAGCATTGCTTAAAATAGGTGGGAAAGGAGATTATAAGTTGAGAGGTAGAGAGGTGTTGGAAACGGAACGTGTGGGATCGGGTAGCATTGCTTAAAATAGGTGGGAAAGGAGATTATAAGTTGAGAGGTCGAGTGGTGTTGGAAATGGAGTGTGTGGGATCGGGTAGCATTGCTTAAAATAGGTGGGAAAAGGGATTATAAGTTGAGAGGTCGAGTGGTGTTGGAAACGAAACGTGTGGGATCGGGTAGCATTGCTTAAAATAGGTGGGAAAAGGGATTATAAGTTGAGAGGTCGAGTGGTGTTGGAAACGAAACGTGTGGGATCGGGTAGCATTGCTTAAAATAGGTGGGAAAAGGGATTATAAGTTGAGAGGTCGAGTGGTGTTGGAAACGGAACGTGTGGGATCGGGTAGCATTGCTTAAAATAGGCGGGAAAGGGGGTTATACGTTGAGAGGTCGAGTGGTGTTGGAAACGAAACGTGTGGGATCGGGTAGCATTGCTTAAAATAGGCGGGAAAAGGGATTATAAGTAGAGAGGTAGAGAGGTGTTGGAATGATCAAAATGATTGTCTAAAAAAATAAAAATCAGAACTAGCATAATCAGATATGTATATATTTAGACAAAAAGACACAGGTTTAATAATGATATCAATAACAATTCAGACAGAGGCATACGTATTTTTTCAAAAGAAAAGAGAGAGAGAGAGAGAGAGAGAGAGAGAGAGAAAGGAAGAGAAAGAGAGGGAGAGAGAGGGAGAAAGAGAGAGAGAGAGAGAGGAAAAGAAAGAGAGAGAGAGAGGGAGAGAGAGAGAGATAGAGAAAGAGAGAGAGAGAGAGAGAGACAGACAGAGAGAGAGAGATAGAGAGAGAGACAAAAAGAGAGAGAGAGAGATAGTCAGAGACAGAAACAGAAACAAAGAAAGAGAATGGGAGTGACGGAGAGACCAAAGAAAAAGAGACAAAGATAAAAGAAAAAGTCAGAAACAGAGACAAAAACAGAAACAGACAAAGAGAGACCAAAAAAAAAAAAAAAAAAAAAAAAATAGTACGAGAAAAAAAAAACACCTCCCCCACAAAAAAAAAGCGAAAAGATCTTTAAAATCAACCTCAGAAAAAAAAAAAAAAAAAAAATCAATAAAAAAAAAAGGGAAATAAAACTCACCTTGTTAATGTGATCCCTAAGGACATTCGAATACACACAGCACACAGCCTCAAGTGCCATAAAGGTGATGTTGGCCACCACCCAGGGAGTCAGCAAGCTTATGCGCTCCTGTTGGGTAATAGTGATCGTAAAGTCATTAATGATGGTGATGATAATGATGATGATTAGGGTAATGATGGTATTTGAGGTAATGATGAGGATTAATGATGGTGATAATGATGAGGATTAGGGTAATGATGGTATTTGAGGTAATGATGGTAGTTATGATTGTTTTATTGGTGGTTATAGTGATCGTAAAGTCATTAATGATGATGATGGTAATGATGAGGATTAGGGTAATGATGGTATTTGAGATAATGATGGTAGTTATGATTGTTTTATTGTTAGGTAATAGTGATCGTAAAGTCATTAATGATGGTGATGATAATGATGAGGATTAGGGTAATGATGGTATTTGAGATAATGATGGTAGTTATGGTTGTTTTATTGTTAGGTAATAGTGATTGTAAAGACGTTAATGATGGTGATGATAATGATGAAAGTTAGGGTAATGATGGTATTTGAGATAATGATGGTAGTTATAATTGTTTTATTGGTGGTTATAGTGATGATTGTTTTGTATAGGGTTGTTAAATTTCATGGTATATGAATTTTGATGATTGATTGCTTATCATAAGTGTTTAATTGTTGAATTATTATTTATATGCGGTCTCCCTGGAGTGTTCCCTCATATGTTTACAAACAATGCATGTGGTCGCTCACTTTGCAACTGACCCTGCTTGCTTGCGTTAGCATTGCAATCTTACCTGTGAGTGAGTTTGTTTTTGTTTGTTAGTTTTGCATTCATTTACTTGTTTGCCTTTCTGTGTGTCTTATATTACGTG
>NW_028234421.1:5874523-5879523 GCF_977035675.1 Penaeus japonicus | reverse complement strand
AAGTGAATCAAACCAAACACTATTCCTCAGTTGAGTCTTATCACTAACACAATATCCTGCACAAACACACCGCTGAGATAAACCCGCAATTCGTAGTATAATTTCTCTTTTTTTTCTCTTTTTTTGTTGTTTTTAAGATCATCCCTTTTTTCTTTATATTTTTCCCACTTTCAATTACGTCAAACGAGAATTTTTATCTTTATTTTATTATAGTTATTTTTTTTAACAGTTCGAAGAAATGTTGAAATAGAGAGAGGAAAAAAATAGATGTATACAAAAAAAGGAAAAAGGAAAATGTTTTAAATTAGCGAATTAATGTTGAGTTAATGAAACAGAAGGATAATGAATGTCATCGTGATTATTAACGATAGAGACGATTTTTGGCATCGTAGAAACCATATAAAAAATGATGTCATGATATGATATGACGGTAATAAAATAATGATGGTGATAATGCTGATAATGATGATGATGATGATAATAAGGATAATGATACTAAGGACAATGATACTAATAACAATGATAATAATAATAACATTACTAATAATGATAATAATGATAATGATAGTGTTAATAATATAAATAATAATAATGATATCAATGAGGATGATATTAATAATAACAAGAACAACAATAATAATGATAAAAATGATAACGATATAAATAGCAATCATATGATATAATGTAATAAAACTACTACTAATGATAAATCTAATAATAACACTAACAACAACAAAGATGATGATAACAATAGTGATAATAATGATGGTAATAGCAATTTTAATGATGATAATGACAATGACAATAACACTGATGATGACAATAATAATAATGATAATAGTAATAGTAATGATAATGATGATGATAATATTGATGATAATGATAATAATTACAATAATAATGATAATGATGATGATAATGATAATAATTATAATGTTAATGATAGTATTGATAGCAAGGATAATTATCATTATCATAGAGAAAAGAACGATTATTATGATAATAATGATCATGATAATATTAATAAGGATAATGATGATGATGACAAAAATAATGATAATGATTATTGCAAAGACAATAGTAATAGTAATAATAACAATAATGATAATGAAAATGATAATAATACTCAATAATGATAATAATGATAATGAAGATAATGATGATAATGATGTTCACAATAAAAACATCAATGAAATCATAACACATCTATAATAACGACGAAGAATAAAACAAACAGCATTATCACCTCAATCATAACAAAAACAACAATTCTTTTTATATCACCATAACCCTTTATCACCAAGCTTTGGCACACACACGCATAAACAGATCACCATCTCAGTTAACTAACTTACCCTAACTTACTTGAAACCACACAAGTTCTCTCATCAAGTCCTATGGTTAGGAGGTTATTGGTGGTTTCTAGAGGTTGTATAACAATGCCAAAAGCCCCTTAGAAACTACAAACTAGAAACTAGAAGCTAGAAACTAGAAGCTGGTTTCCTTACCTTGTGAAACCCATGTTGTTGTCTTGTTGTCATATGTTTTCGGTGCTCTGAGAGAATTTTGCTTTTTTTTGTTGTTGTTTTTTCTGTTTTTGTTTTTTGGGTTTATTTGTTTTAGTGTTTTTATTCTTTTTTTATTTGTTGTTATTGTTTTTTTTCTAAGTGTTATATTTCTGTTTCTTGATTTATTTGTTCATTTGTTCTTTGCTGGTTGGTTTCGTTGAGTTTGATCGTGTACTTTTTTTTCTTAGTTTGTTTGTCTTTGTTTTGTTAATCTCTAGTAATGTCTTATTCAGATTTTCATTTTTTTTTATCTAAGGATTACTATTTTTTTCAGTTTCAGTTCATCCTGTATATACGGTGCACTAGCATAGGCTCTCGTCTCACTATGTTCATGGGAGATAAAACCCTTTTTCATTTTGTGTATTTTCCTCTTTCTTTCACGTGTATCATCCAGGTATGGTCTTAAAATTCAAACAGTGTATCAATATTACTAACATTATTATCCTCCACCTTTTTTTCCCAAATAATTCTAATACCCCCCTCCAAAAAAGAAAAAGAAAAAATCCTCAATACAACACTCTATTACTTCTCAAACGCAAATACAAGTGAAACTATTTTTTTTTCAAAATCCATGGATTAAAAAAAAGCGAGAAAAATATATTCATCAGTGAGATCCGCCTTCCTTCCTTCCTTCCGGAGTTGAATTCTCATCACTTTAGTGTTTTCGAAGTCAAACTAAACTGCGGGTATTTTCTGGCTGTTTCTCTTCTGCGCTTCCGATGCAACTTGCCGACGGAATACTGTATTCTGCAAAGAGAGAGAGAGAGAAAGTTTGGCGTTTAGATGTTTTTAATTTGGAGATGTGGTCGAGTGGGTACGGATGTGAGAGGAGGGATGCATTTGGTGTTTGGGAGAGAGGGAGGGAGAGAGAGAATGAGAGAGAGAGGGGGGGAGGGAGGGAGGGAGAGAGAGAGAGAGAGAGAGAGAGAGAGAGAGAGAGAGAGAGAGAGAGAGAGAGAGAGAGAGAGAGAGAGAGAGAGAGAGAGAGAGAGAGAGGAAAGAGAGAGAGAGAGAGAGAGAGAGAGAGAGAGAGAGAGAGAGAGAGAGAGAGAGAGAGAGAGAGAGAGAGAGAATGCTGATGATGTGCGGTGAAGAAGCAACTCGATATATATAAAAAATAGATATATATAAAAATAAAAACAACAACACTGGAAGCTGTTTCACTAAATAATCAACAAATAGACAAGTTTATAGATAAATTTAATCTCTTGATATCGCAACCTTTGAGCTTGTGTGGACATCCGTATCGTGAAAAAAAATGTTCTTGATAAGAAAAAAGAAAATAATGTATTAGGATAAGTGGATACATATAATGATAAAAAAATATATTAGAATAGCTAGGTAGATGAATAGATAAGGATAGATATAGATATACGTGTGTGTGTATAATGGGTAGGAGATACCGGGAAGAGACAGGGAGATAGACAGTTTAATAGACATAGATAGAATGAAAACAAACAAAGCAAGATATATACAACCCTAAAAACACAGTCACAGAGGAAGAATGAAAGGAAAAAAAGGAAAATACAAAACGGTGTATATATACATATGCATATATAATAATATATATATAATATATATATATATAATTATATATATATATATATATATATACATACACACATACACACACACACACAACACACACACACACACACACAGACACACACCACACACACACACACACACACACACACGCTAACACACACACACATGTATATATAAATATATATATAAATATATATATATATATATCTAATATATATAGAGACGAGAGATATAGAGAAGAGAGAGAGATATGAGGGGAGAGAGAGAGAGAGAGAGAAGAGAGAGAGAGAGAGAGAGAGAGAGAGAGAGAGAGAGAGAGGAGATAGAGAGAGAGAGAGAGAGAGAGAGAGAGAGAGAGAGAGAGAGAGAGAGAGAGAGAGACAGAGAGGAGAGACAGAAGAGAGAGAGAGAGAGAGAGAGAGAGAGAGAGAGAGAGAGAGAGAGAGAGAGAGAGAGAGAGAGAGAGAGAGAGAGAGAGAGAGAGAGAGAGAGAGATAGAGAGATAGATAGATAGATAGATAGATATATAGAGAGAGAGAGAGAGAGAGAGAGAGAGAGAGAGAGAGAGAGAGAGAGAGAGAGAGAGAGAGAGAGAAGCAAAATGATATCCTGGTCTGAAGAAGACGCCTGACAAAGTGGGCCCATTTTCACTACGAGCGAACGAGGTTGAGAGAGAAAGTCCCAAGGAAGTTTCAAGGAAGTTTCAAGAAAGTGACGAACACTTGAGGAAGTTTTAAAGTGGTCTTCTTCTGTTCACTGGTCCCTCACGCGGTCACTCGCCTGTGTTCTTGGCAGTTGTGTTGTTTTTGTTTTTTGTTTTTGTGTGTGTTGTGTTGTTGTTGTTCTTGTTCGTTGTGGTGGTGTTGTTGTGTTTGTTTATTTGTTGTTGCTGTCTTTGTTAGGTTATTATGGTTTTTGTTTGTCGTGTTGTTATTGTTGTTGTCTTTGTTTTTGTTTGTCGTAATGTTATTGTTATTGTTCGTTGTGTTGTTTTGTCTTTGTCTGTTGTGATGTTGATGTTGCTGTTTTTTCTGTCGTGTTGTTGTTCTTTGTTTGTCGTGTTGTTGTTGTCTTTTTGTGGCACGTGGTTGCCCTTGGTAACGATATTGTTATTCAATCATCTGTCATTTGAATGTCACCTCACTCATCAAATGCTTGCTAGGCCTATCACTTGTCTGTCATTCACGTGTCATTTACTGATCAAATTGCTTGCCAGACGCCGATCATTTGCGTGTTATTTGCCTGTTCTTATCTTGTCATTATTCTGTCATTTGTTTATTTCTATCCCTCGGTGTTAGTTATTCAAATACTTTCGTTAATCTTGTAGTTATTCTTGTATTTTCGTAACTTCCATTCTTTCTTCTGGTTAGTGGGCTGGGTGGGTCGAGTGGGATGTCATCTTGCGAAACTTATTCTACATTCTTTTTATTTCGGATATTCGTTTTCTTCTCATATTCTTTCTTGTATATATCTTTTTTTTCTCTCTCTCTCCTTCTATTTTCCTATTTATTTTTCCTCACTTTTACCTTCTCTACTCTTCTTTTCTTTATCACGATTCTCTTTTCTTCGTCTTCTAGTACTGCTACTACTATTACTACTATTTCCTATTCCTCCTTTATCATTTTCTTCTTATCCTCATTCTTCTTCTTCTCCCTTTTCTTCTTCTTCCTCCCCATCTACCTTCTCCCTTTTCTTTTCTTTTTATTTACTTACAATTACGGTTCTCCTTCTTCTTCTTCTTAATTTTTTCCTTCTTCCTCTATTTCTTTTTTTCTTCTTCTTTTTCTTTTTTCCTTCTTCCTCTATTTCTTCTTCTTCTTCTTCTTTTCCTTTTTTTCGTCTTTTTCTTATTCATCTCCTTCTCCTTTCTTCCTTCTCCCTCTT
>NW_028234421.1:5849523-5854523 GCF_977035675.1 Penaeus japonicus | reverse complement strand
ACAAAATCAAATTAATTACCATGGTGAGAAAAGTCGTTTATAGACACAAGAAACTTAAAAATGCGTGCTTTATTTTTTCAGAAAACAAGGATAACAGGAGAGAATATAACGAGTGACTGTATATATATATATTTTTTGAAATTAATACTGTTATATTTTTTATGAACTCCTTCTACTTATTTTCCAGTTGTTACATCATAATAACTACCTCTTTTTTTCTTTTTCTTTTTCTCTGTGGTTTATATTCTAATTCAATCATGTTTATTTTATGTTTCTTTTGTAGTTTTTATAACGTTTCTTTTTTCTTTCTTTCTCTCTTTTGGCTTTCTCTTCCTTTTCTTCTTAAATCATGTAATTAATAAAGATATAGATGATAATGATAAAGATTCAAAGAAGGATAATAATCATAATGATAATAATGATAAGGAGAATAATGATAGTAAGGATGATAATGATAACAATTTCAATAGCAATACTGATAATTATGAAAATAGATAAGATAATGACAGTAATAATAATGATTTGAATAATTATCCTGATAATGGTGATAGAAATGAAAGTGAAGGTAATAATAATGATGATGATAACAATAATCAAAATAATGATTATGATAATGATATTGATAGCGATAGTAATGATAATGAGGATAATATCATTGCTGGTAATTTTAATTTTAATGAAGATGATAATAATAATGATAATGATAATGATGATAATTATAAAAACAACAATGATGACAAACATTAATGCTAACAAGAAAAATAACATGAATAATATCAATCATAAGCATAACAATGAGGATAACGGAAATGATAATAAAGATGCTAATAATAATACTAATAATGATAATAATAATGATGATGATAATGATGAAGACAATGACAATAATAAGCATTATAATAATAATGATAATACTACTACTAATGGTAATAACTATATTAATCATAACAATAGTAATAATGATAACAATCAAGGATAACAGTTATGATACTAATGGTAATAATGATAATGATAACAACAACAACACTGTGATAATAATGATGATAATAATGACCGCTTTATGGTAATACTAACGACAGCAACAACAACAATACCAATAACAATGAAAAATATAATAATGATGATAATGATATTAGCAACAGTAATGATAATTGTAATAATATTGGTTATGATAATAATGATAATGATATGGAAGATGATAGTAATGATGATAATGATGATGATAATGATGTGGAAGATGATAGTAATGATGATAATGATGATGATAAAGATGTGTATGATAATATCAACAACAATAACAATAATGATAAAAATAAATGATGATAACAATGATTGCAATAATGATAATGGTAATAATAAGAACAATGATAATAATGATAATAATGATAATAGTAGTAGTAATAGTAATAACAAAAATAATGCTAACGATGAGAATGATAATAAAAAATATTGATAAAGATAACAATAACAGCAATAAAAGTAATGATGGTAAGGGTAATGGTAATGATAATGATATTGATAATAATGATGTTGATACCACTACTAACAATGATAATGATAATGATGATTGCAATCAAAATAAGAATGATAACAATAATGATTATTGCAATGATAGTGCTAACAATGAATAATGAGGAGGGTGAAAATGGTAATGATAATGATAATGAATTAATCATTATCATAAGAATAATAGGAATAATGACAATAATGGTCAATGAATAATAAAAGTGAAAATTATAAAAATAATGAAAGTTATGATAATAATGTCAGAGATAACTATAATGATGATAGTGATAATGGTGATGATAATGATAATGGTAATAATGATAAAGATGATAAGAACAATGATAATGAGAGTGATAACAAGAATAATGATAATGATTGCAATAATGATAATGATAATGACGACAATGATGATAATGATAATAACGATAGTAATATTAGTTAAAAATAATGATGATGATAATAATGATAGTAATGTTAAAAATAACGATGATGATAATAATGATGGCAATAATAATGATGATAACAACAATGATAATAATGATAATGACAATAACACTAAAAATGAACATACATCATTATCATTACTATCGCTATCAATATCATTATCATAATCATTATTCTGATTATTATTATCATCATTATTATTATTCCATCCATGTATATAATTGAATGTGCAATGATTAAAGCTCACACTCATGCGTCAATTATTCAACCGAGCATCGATAGCTCAGTCAATTGCATGCGAGACTTGCATTCAAGTGCCTTGGGTTCGCGTCTCCTTCATTAAGCCTTTAAATAATAGTTTTGTTTTTTATTATGATCATTAGCAGTGTTTTTATCAGTGTCATTATTGATATTATTGTTGTTTTCATTTGATGAATATTGGAATTATTGTCATTATAATTTTCATCATTACAAGTATTAGTATTACTATTACAATCATTATCATTACTGTTACTATTTTTATTATCATCATCGTTATAATCATTATTATCATTACTAATATCATAATTACTATCATTATCATCATCATTTTCATTATCAGTTATTACTATGGATATTTGTTATTATTATCATAATCATAATGAAACGATGTTATCATATTTTGTTATCATTGTATTCATTGTCATTGATAATGCTATTGCTACTGTTATTATTATCATCATCATCATTGGTATCCTATTAATGATTATTACTAACATCATCATTATCATCACCAACATCATCATTATTATCGTCATCATTACTATCATCATTATTACTATCATCTTTATCATCACATCTCGTCAGCAGCATTATCAGCAGCATCAGCATGATTATCATTGTCATCATCATTATCATTAGCAGCAGCAGCATCAGAACCTCTTCATTATTTTCATCATTGTTATCATTCTCATCATCATATATTTTTTCCCAGGATCGCGTCTCCTTCATTATTGTTATCATCATTGGAATTATCACTGTAATTTTTATAATTATTATCAATGTCAATGTCATCTTTATTCTTATCATCATCATAATCCTCATCATCCCCATCATCATCATTGTCACCACCACCATCATCATCGTATCATCATCTTTATCCCCCTTCTTCCCCTCGTCCTCCTCCTTTTCCTCCTCCTCCTCCTTTTCCTCCTCCTCCTCCTCCTCCCCCTCCTCCTCCTCTTCTTCCTCCTCCTCCTCCTCCCCCTCCTCCTCTTCCTCCTCCCCCTCCTCCTCCTCCTCCTCCTCCCCCTCCCCCTCCTCCTCCTCCTCCCCTTCCTCCTTCCTCTCCCCCTCCCCCTCCCCCTCCCCCTCCCCCTCCTCCCCCTCCCCTCCTCCTCCTCATAATCATCATCATCATCACCATTATCATAATCATTTGAACATTAATTATAATCATAGCATGACAGTGTATGCATGTATATGATTCAGTGTCATTATTCAATCGAGCTTCGATAGCTCACTCAATTGCGTGCAATATTTACATTCAAGTGCCTCGGGTTCGCGTCTCCTTCATTAAGCCGTATCATAAGTAGGGCTTTTATCAGTGCTATTATTATTATTGTTGTTGGTATTCTTTTTATGTAATGATAATCTATAATATCATTATATTCTTTTTATCATCCATGATTATTGATACTGTTATTATTATTATCATTGTTATTATAATTATTTTTATCGTATCACTATCATCGTTATCATCTTCATTAGTATTACTATTAATTACTTCATGATTGATACCATTGATATCAGCATTTTCATCACCACCGTCATCATCATCATTATCGCTATCATTATATTCATCTTCATTATCATTATCATTATCGCCATTACCTTTATTACAGGGAAGGATATTGTTCTAAAATTCAGATCACATACGCTTTCTCAGAAGGCCATGAACACACATCATTATCATCATTTTCATCATTATCATTAATATCTTATCATTATCAACATCATCATCTTCATCATCATCTTTATTACCATCATCATTTACCATCTTTATCATCATCATCATCATCATCATGCGTACAAGACACTTTCAACAGAGCATCGATAGTTCAGTCATTTAGCATGCGAGACTTGCATTCAAGTGCCTTGGTTCGCGTCTCCTCCATTAAGCCGTGGAATATATATATATATATATATATATATATATATATATATATATATATATATTATATATATAATATATATATATATACATTATATATATATATATATATATATATATATTATATATATATATATATATGTGTGTGTGTGTGTGTGTGTGTGTGTGTGTAGATCTGTGTGTGTGTGTGTGTATGTGTGTGTGACTGTTTGTCTGTATGTGTATATGTGTGTGTGTTTGTGTATGTGTGTGTATTTGTGTGTATATATACATACATATATATATATATATATATATATATATATATATATATATATATATATATATTGTCGTTATTATAATCACTAAAAGTGCAATTATCCGTTTTGTTATTAATATTATTATTTTCATTTTTATCATATAATCATTGGCATTATTATCATTATAAGTTTCAAACTCCATCATCATTTATATTGCTCATACTGTTATCATTATTACTATCACAATATTATTACCATTGTTATCGAATTTATCTTATCCTATTTTGTCATTATTGTCCTTATTGTCGTTGTTGTTCTTGTTATTTTCATTATCATCATTATCATCACAACTATTGTTATGATTGTTATTATCATGATAATTGGTATCTTTATTTATATCATTATTATTATTAGAGTTGTTGTTTTTATCATCATCATTATTATCATTATCATTATTATTCGTAGGAGTACTATCGTTATTATCAACGTTATTGTTGTTGTTGTATTATCATAATTATCTTCATTATTATTAGAGTCATTATCAACATTAATTTTATAGTTATCGTAATTATTATTCATTATTATTATTATTATCAATATTATCTTTATCATCAACATTATTATCATTATCATCATTATTAATGTTATCATCATCATCA
>NW_028234421.1:5801678-5806678 GCF_977035675.1 Penaeus japonicus | reverse complement strand
AATACATAACAATGAAAGAAAGAAATATGAAAAAATAAGAGGAGGAATGAAAAAGAAAAAGATTTCAGAGAATGAAGGAAAATGAGAAATGAAGAAAAATGAAGAAAAAGAAGAAATAGAATGAAAACAACAACAGAAGACGAAAAAAAAAATGAAGAAAGACAGAAAGAAACAAACCAAAAAAGAAAAACGACACAAAAAGACAGAAGAAGAGGTAGGGAGAGAAGAAAAAAAGAATAAATGCATCACTCCCCTCCCCTCCACCCTACCTTCCCCTCCCTCCATCCCTACCTTCCCCTCCCCTCCCCTCCTCCCCCTACCTTCCCCTCCCCTCCCCCTACCTCCCCCATCCCCTCGTCCTTTCCAGCCCGGCATAAAATTTCGCCAAGTGACATCCTGTTGAAAGCTTTTTCGGGAATCGATTTTACGAAATGTGCAACTCATCCCGCTGGCAACAATGTCTTTACAAGAACGTGCGAACACAATCACTGGTGTGAAGAAGTGGGGGAGGGGGGGGGATGGAGAGGGGGAGGGGATACTAAGAGGAAGGGGAGAAGAGGAAGAGGAGGATGGAGGAAGGAGGAAGAGGTGGAGGTGGAGGCGGTGGAGGAGGGATAGGAGGAGGAGAAGGAGGAGGAAGAAAAGGAACAAGGGGTGAGGGAGAAGGAGGAAAGAGGAGAAGACAGAGGAGGAGGAGGAGGAGAAGGAAAAGGAGAAGGTGGAGGTAGAGGAGGAAGAAGAAGAAGAGGAGGAGGAGGAAGAGAAAGAGCAGGAGGAGGAGGAGCAGGAGCAGGAGGAGGAGGAGGAGGAATATGAGAGGAAGTAGGAAGAGGAGGAATATGAGAGGAAGTAGGAAGAGGAGGAGGAGGAAGAGGAGAAAGAGGAGAAGGAAGAGGAGGAGGAAATAGAAGAGGAGAAGAAGGAGGAGGATGAAGAAGAAGAGGAGGAAGAGGAAGAGGAAGTCGAGGACGAAGAGGAGGAGGAAGAAGAAAAGGAGGGGGAGGAAGAAGAAAAGGATTAGGAGGAGGAGGAGGATGTAGAGGATGAAGAAAAGGAAGAGGAAGTCGAGGACGAAGAGGAGGAGGAGGAAGAAGAAGAGGAAGAGGAGGAATAATAATAATAAGAGGAGGAGTGGAGGAGGACGAAGAGGAAGAAGGAAAGGAAGAGGAAATCGAGGACGAAGAGGAGGAGGAGGACGAAGAGGAGGAGGAAGAAGAGGAAGAGGAGGAGGAAGAAGAGGAAGAGGAGGAGGAAGAAGAGGAGGAAGAAGAGGAGGAAAAAAGGAAGATGAGGAGGAAGAGGAAGAGGAAGAAGAGGACGAGGAGGTGGCGTTGGGCCGACGAGAGCCTAAGGGTTGCGGTGAGATCAAAGCCGTGGCAGGATTTATATCCTTTTCGCCTTTTCGTTCCTCTATTTTGTTCTCTCTTTCTCTGTCTCGTTCGCTTTCTCTCTATATATATCTTTCGCTTTCTCTTTCTCTGTCTCACTCGCTTTCTCTTTCTCTCTCTCTCTCTCTCTCTCTCTCTCTCTCTCTCTCTCTCTCTCTCTCTCTCTCTCTCTCTCTCTCTCTCTCTCTCTCTCTCTCTCTATGTCACTCTCTCTCTCTCTCTCTTTCTATTTCGCTCTCTCTCTTACTGTATCTCTTTCTTTCTCTCTCTCTCTCTCTCTCTCTCTCTCTCTCTCTCTCTCTCTCTCTCTCTCTCTCTCTCTCTCTCTCTCTCTCTCTCTCTCTCTCTCTCTCTCTCTCTCTCTCTCTCTCTTTCTCTCTCTTTCTCTTTCGCTGTTTCTCTTACTGTATCTCTTTCTTTCTCTCTCTCTCTCTTTCTCACTTACTATCTCTCTCTCTCTCTCTCTCTCTCTCTCTCTCTTTCTCTCTCTTTCTCTCTCTTTCTCTTTCGCTGTCTCTCTTACTCTCTCTCTTTCTCTTTCGCTGTCTCTCTTACTGTATCTCTTTCTTTCTCTCTCTCTCTCTCTTTCTCACTTACTATCTCTCTCTCTCTCTCTCTCTCTCTCTCTCTCTCTCTCTCTCTCTCTCTCTCTCTCTCTTTCGCTTTCTTTCTTGCTTTCTCTCTCTCTCTCTCTCTCTCTCTCTCTCTCTCTCTCTCTCTCTCTCTCTCTCTCTCTCTCTCTCTCTCTCTCTCTCTCTCTCTCTCTCTCTCTCTCTTTCGCTTTCTTTCTTGCTTTCTATCTCTCTCTCTCTCTCTCTCTCTCTCTCTCTCTCTCTCTCTCTCTCTCTCTCTCTCTCTCTCTCTCTCTTTCGCTTTCTTTCTTGCTTTCTATCTCTCTCGCTCTCGCTTTCTTTAATTCCTCTTCCGGAATGGCAATGGGTTGAATGGGTTGAATGGGAGATATGATGATGCTGATTCTAATAATGATGGCAATGAAAATTCTAATGATAGTAATGATAATGATGATGATAGTAATGATGATAGTGACATAACGGTGATAATTGTAAGATTGCTTTAATGATGATGACGATGATAAAGATCATAAGAATAGTAGTGATAGTAAAAATAATAGTAATAGTATCTATGATAATAATAAAGATGATGATGATAGTAATATTATTAGTAATGAAATGATAATGTTGATAATCACAATAATAACAAAAATGATAATGATAATAATAATCATGATAGTAATGCTAATAGTAATAATGATGATAATAGTAATGATTATCATAATAATAATAATGATACTAATTGTAATAACAATGATAATATTGACAAGGATATCAATAATAACAATAGTACAAATGTATAAGAAATGAATAAACCTAATCAAATGATAAATATATCACCGACATACTTAAGGTTTTTATTGCTTTCATTCTTCACTCGATATATATATTACAAATCTTAAGTAATAAGCTTGCTCTCTCTCTCTCTCTCTCTCTATCTCTCTCTTTCTCGCTCTCCCTTTCTCTTTATTTATCTCTCTTACTTTCTCTCTCTCTCTCTCTCTCTCTCTCTCTCTCTCTCTCTCTCTCTCTCTCTCTCTCTCTCTCTCTCTTTCTCTCTTTCTCTTTCGCTATCTCTCTTACTTTATCATTATATATATATTACAAATCTAAAATAATAAGCTTTGATCCGACTATTAGTGAAAGTTTGTGACATCAGCATAATAGCGCTACAAGACATGAACAATTGCAGGGTGCAACAAAATATCAGCAACTTTATGAACCAGGATGACAAACAACAAAATCTTAGGTCAAAGGTCATCAGTGAGAGCGGTCACAATAGGTCTGAGGTTATAGTAAGGTTAAGGGTATTGATTTCAACCGTTGAATAAAGATCATGCCTTTTTTTTTCTTTCTTCGCTGTTATGTAGTCATATATATATTTCACTCTCTGTCATTCTCTTTGTTTGTTTCTTTCTCTTTCTCTCTCTCTCTCTCTCTCTCTTTCTCTCTCTCATCCATCCTCCCTCTCTTTTTCTCTCTCGTTTTCCTTCTCCCCACTCCCTCCTTCTTCCTCTCCTCCTTACCAACCTCCCTTATTCTCCCTCTCTTCCTCTCCTGTTCTTCCTCCTTCTATCGATCCAACCCTCCTTCCCTCGCCCAATATCCCTCCTTCCCCCTTTCCTCCTCTCCCACCGTCCCTTCCAACCCTTTTCTCCTTCTATTTTTCTCTTCCAACCTGCTTCTCGCCTCCTTTCCCTCTCCCACCCTCTTCTCCTATTCCTCTCCTATCTTCCTTCACGCTCACCTTCTCTCCCTTTCACCCTACCTCTCCAATGCCTCAACTCCCTTTCTCCCTTCCTCATTTCTTTCTTCCCTCTCCTCCTTTGCCCTTTCTCCCCTTCCCTCTCCCACCTTCCCACCCTCTCCATCGCCTCCTTTCCCTCCCTCCCTCAACCTCTCCTTCTCCTCCTTTCCCTCCCTCCCTCTCCCTTTCCTCCCCTTCCTTTTCGCCCCCTCCCTCTCCCTACTTCCCACCTTCTCCCTCGCCTCCTTTCCCTCCCTCCCTCACCCTCTCCTTAGCCTCCTCTCCCTCCCTCCCTTTCCTCCCCTTCCCTCTCCCACCTTCCCACCCTCTTTCTCCCATCCTACCCTCCCTCCCTCACCCTCTCCCTCTCTCCCACCTTCCAACATTTAAACCATTCTTTTCCTCTCCCTCTCTCTCACTCTCTCTCTCTCCCCCCCACCTCATCTATTCACCCTCCCCATCCTCCCCTCTCCCTCCCCCATCTATTCACCCCCTCCATCCTCTCCCACCCTCCCCCACTCCCACCTTCCCCCTCCCCCCTCTCGCTTCCCATCATCAGGTGCAGCTTCGAAATCAGCTCCGAAATCCGCTTCGAAATCATCAGCTTCGAAATCATCAGCTTCGAACTCGCGACCAAAACGCGTTTCAATCAGTCAAATGGAAAGGACGTACGTGATCAGCGAACGGCGGGCCGGGTCTTCCTGGACGAGAGAGGCCTTCGATCCGAACGGCTTCAGATCTTTCAGGTAATTACAGGTGAATGAGGACACGGTCGGGGGGTATTTTCGCAATCGAGTGTGATAATCTTGATGTTGTCAGGTCTTGAGTGTGAGTGTGTGTGGGGGGGGGCATTTTTTTTGGGGGGGGGGGTCTCCAGGTTTGTGTCTCTGTTGGGGGGTGGCATTTTTTTTTTTTTTTTTAATTCTTCGGGTTTGTGTCTCTTTTTGTATGTTTGTTTGTTATTCCTGTCTTTCTTTCTCTCTTTTCTGTCTATATTTGCTGATGATTCTTCTTACTATAAGTATCTTGGCAGACTGAAGTAGTGTTAGAGAGAGAGAAAGAGAGGTAGATAGAGAGATAGAGAAAGAGAGAGAGAGAGAGAGAGAGAGAGAGAGAGAGAGAGAGAGAGAGAGAGAGAGAATGAAAGCGAGAGAATGAAAGCGAGAGAGCAACAAAACAAGAGAGCGAAAAACCAAGAGCGAGAGAGCATAAGCAAGAAAACGAAAGAGCGAAAAAGAGGTAGAGAGAGAACAGAGACAGAAAGGGATCTTAGCATTATTCAAATACATTTTC
>NW_028234421.1:5771678-5774178 GCF_977035675.1 Penaeus japonicus | reverse complement strand
GGAGATAGATGAGAGGAAGGATGAGGGATCAATGGAATAAAAATGTCTAAAGTACACATACGAGCGAAATAGAAATAAGAAATTACACAAGTGTTATAGAAAATTCAAAAAGAAAGAATGCCACAGGAAAGCTAGTCCTTTCAAAGGCATGGAGATGCCAAAAAGTGCCACAATATAATGAAGGAAACATTGAGTTATACCATCTATTATAGTGATTTGCAAGTATACAATACAGTGTGAAAACATTTGAGGATGTCTGAATATATTCCTAATATAAAATCATACCATCCAAGCAAACCAACAGAAAATGAGTCAAACATCGCTTACACGTTACCCATAGATGCCACGTCAGTGCCAGTGCCAAGGGTCAAAGGTGACCAACTACCATTCAACATCTGGTCAGAGTAAAATCAATTCCTAGTTCGTGAGTACATTATACTATAGAATCACATATGTCAGGTTTTCAGTGTTCATAAATCTAATCATGCAACCACACTGAGTATCAGTCAGGAAAATTATTCCTAATGGAAGCCCATTCCCTAACGGCCAAGGTCACACGGGGACGCTCATACAGAACAGGTGCCAACTAGTAAATTCCTCTCAGAAATGTTGCCAGATATATATATATACCATTCCCTACTATTTATATTTAAACAAATTATAATGCATGGGCACATTATAATTCACGTGTGTGTGTATGCATGCGTAGACACTGTTATACATGAGTGCTGTGTACATGCATACAGGCGTAGACATCCACTTGGCGTATGTGCATGATTGCATAATTGTATATTTATATATGTCTACGCTGTGCAAACACGGGCACAATATATATATAGAAACGTACATAAGTGCGGGCACGGGGGCGCGCATAAACATGGAAGCATGCATTTTTGCGTAGGCCCTGAACGTGTATATAAACAAATGTCCATTCTCACAAGAGTAAACCGAAAGGTAGTGAGATAGATTGGGGGATACTAGGATCTCCTAATAACACGCGAGACTAACTCAAACGTGTTACTGGAGACTAAAGGTAGCCTCTTGACTAAAATTACTCCCCCCACCTTTCATAGTTAACCCCTTCACTACGAGCAGTAGAAAACGCTCCTCGCGCCGTATCCGAGCTGCTGGCGCGCGCCAAATTTTAGACGTCGCTACTGAATATGATTTTTAAGCCAAAACCTTTACAAGTTTATGGCCAAAACCTCAACATAATCATCATGTGTTATATATCAAAATATGCATAGTTAACCTCTTCCCCCATATGCATGTGACAAGTTATTTACATGGGTTGGGAGGAAGATGGAAAGAGTGACCTTGGTGGGAGGCTTCACTCAGATAACCAAAGAAAACGATTGAAATAGTATGGTAAACTAATCATAATAAGTTTTATATTTTTACATAATGTTCCATAAATAAATAATAAAATGATTGTTAGCAAAGCCCATCAATACCTCCTCTGGTATAAGCGAATCCCACTCTTATGTAATAAAATAATAATAACGAAAGTCAAGTAATATATCGTATCATATCCGACCTCTATTCTGAAAGATCTCGTACAGTATCCGGAAGAAAGAAAACTCCATTCCACCAGAACTCAGCCAGGACGCAGTATGAGTGTCCTCAGATTTGACGCGAGCGCTGCGAGGACGCAGTATACGCGTCCTCGTGTTGAAGGGGTTAAGGCTGGTAGGTGGGGGTATCAGGCCCCACCCCTCTTAAATATGATTTCCCCATCAAGAAAACAGCCCTCATTCCCCAGAAGCGAAGGAGCCCCTGGTCACGGCGGCGATCAGGATCACTCTGGAGCAGAGGGTGCTAAAAATATCCGGTTAGACCCAGGCCACCTAAAGATGATGAACTTGTGCACATACTATGTAAGGGCTCTGAGATCAGAATCTGATCTTTTAACACTGCTTGAGGAATTTTCATTTATTAAATGGGATGTTGTGGGACTTTCTGAAGTTAGAAGACTAGGCAAAGAACAGAAATTACTAAATGATGGTCACTTATTATATTGGAGAGGTAAACCCCTGGATAGCAAACAAGAATTAGGAGTAGGTTTCTTAGTTCACAAGCGCCTCAAAAAGAATATTAGGGAATTCTACAGTGTGAGTGAAAGAGTAGTTTCTGTAATACTGAAACTAAACAGCAGATATCATTTAAAAATTATCCAAGTATATGCTCCTACCGGCAGTCATAGTGATGAGGAGATAGAGAGCTTCTATGAAGATGTCCAAGCAGCTACCGATAGAGCAAAAACCCATTCTACCGTGATTTTGGGGGATTTTAATGCCAAGATAGGAATAAAGGAAGATGGAGAAACCTCGGTTAGGAAACACGGAATAGGCACCAGAAATAAGAGAGGGCAAAGGCTAATAGAATTTGCTGAAGCTTGATCCCTTAAAATTCTGAATACATTCTTCGAAAAGAGACCCAGGAGGAAATAGACATGGAAATCACCATCCGGCATTAAAAACGAAATTGACTTCATAATCAC
>NW_028234421.1:5749178-5764178 GCF_977035675.1 Penaeus japonicus | reverse complement strand
AAACCCATCCTGAAGACTGGTTAAGCGAACCTATCCCGTTTGCAATGGGTTAAGCATATCTTTAGATTACATTGTTTTTATAGCACTTTCTGTACAAAATTCATGAGAAAGTGAGCGTAATATCAACCTAATAGCAATCTAATGGTTCTTAAATTATTCTCAGTGACAAAGCAGAGGTCAGCGAGTACTTATCTTCACGGCTGTCATTCAAGGTCACTCACGGATCGTGTCAAATTTATTTCTTTCTTTGAGTTCATTTATGAAACAATGCCATAATTATTTTAAAAGGGACGAAAACCCGAAACTTTATTATATTTTCGTGAAAAAGCGTACGTTTTAGACTTAGTATTGTAGAGCATAAAGCCTTTTTGAGGAAGGAAGCATATATATGTGTGAAGGGATGTACTTTTTTATGAAAAGATATAAAATTCCGAAAGATTATTTGATATTGGTAGGTAGAGATTTCGTTTAATGTGACTTTTTAATGATTTTTTTTTCTATATCATAGTTAAGTGTACTAAGCAGCACAATCGTATTTTCAATAAAGTTAATGTATGATTATATATGAATGTTTTTAACTTGTAAATTTTATGAAATAAGATCAAATAGACATTACTAATATCCAAAGTTAAAAGACAAAAAAATATTATTTCGTAAATTGCCAAATGTGAAAATATAACCATAACAGAAGTACTTTCTTCATATTAGAAATTAAGCACGCACTTAATTCACTGAATTTTTATATGATAAATTGCTGATAAAGTTTCATTGTCAAAAAAGATGCATTTATTCAGTGTTCGTAAATATAGGTTCACGAAAAAGAAACACAATGCGTATAACTCTAAAGTTTACTAAGCTTTTACATATAAAATGGAAAGCAATATCACTGAAAATGCAACTGAAACTAATACACAATCACATTGGAATGTTGAAACGTAATAATATCAAGTCACTACATTCTATTTATCAGTGCTGAGAAAAAATGTAGTCATAAATCTTTACAAAACCTCAAAATACATTTTATCATCATAAAAAATGATACATCAGATATGTTTCTTTTCATTAAGATACACGAAATATATATCTTGCTACAAAGCGAAAATACCATCATTAGATATACCAACACGGACATGTCAGTTCACTCAGTGTTGGAACAATGATTAGTTTATGTACATCAGTTTTTGCCTATTTAATGGAATGCATGGGTTGGGTTAACAAACACTGCAAGTTTCTATAACACCTGTATTACAAAATTTGTTTTTAACGTAACTCTGTGATATACTTTTTGGTGATGTAACATATTTATTTCCCCAAACTCTTAAAGAAAAATGGCTTCTTTTAATCTAGAAATACCTGTTGTATCCTAAAAGTATTTGAACAGAAGGAGATTAAAAAAAAAATACTTGTTGCATATCCTTTGAATATATAAAGATTCAAGTCATTATTGAGAACTTTAAGATTGTGCACACTTATCTGTGTTAATCGCGTATAATCATCTAAGGGTAAAATTTCTGAATATTTGTTTTACAAAAATTTTATCTAATGAACTATAAGATATGGGAAACTATGAAAGAACTATATAAAATTTCAATATAAAAATGAAATGCCAAAATATCAATATAAAAATGAAATATCAATATAAAAATGAAATGCCAAAATATCAATATAAAAATGAAATGCCAAAATATCAATATAAAAATGAAATATCAATATAAAAATGAAATGCCAAAATATCAATATAAAAATGAAATGCCAAAATATCAATATAAAAATGAAATGCCAAAATATCAATATAAAAATGAAATGCCAAAATATCAATATAAAAATGAAATGCCAAAATATCAATATAAAAATGAAATGCCAAAATATCAATATAAAAATGAAATATCAAAATAAAATTTAATTAATACTGATTTCTATACTGCCATGTTAACCAAAATTTTATAAAAAGTACTCAAGGACCAGCGCCAAGGTATGGTGAGACCAAGATCAGCTTTAGTTGTTCACGGACCGCAGATCGTGGGCAGAACATTCAAAATAACACCTGCTCTCATGTACAGCTGTACCGTTCCCATGCATACCATAACGGTATGTTCAAACCCTTTCTTTATGTTATCCTGTCTAAGGTACACAATCTTATCATACTTGTTGAAAATGGACTTGACCCTTCCTCCATCATAACTGGCTGTTACTTTCACCTCAGCCACTCAGCATGGAGAAGCCAGGGATTGGTGTCAGGCAGGAAGGTACACAGAAGATTCTGCTGTTGTCATGAACGTCCGACGTTTGCGGGTACTTGTATTTGTGCCATCTGGCAAAGCGTATGACTCCATGATCATGTTAGCTAATGACCCTCTTTAAGGATAGCACGGTGGCTTCAGCAAAAATTTCCCTACACACCCTGATTAGCCAGTGCTTGCTGTCAAGTTCAAGAAAGCAACACAAGCTAGCAATCAATCGAGAACACATGAAAGAAGAGTGCCAACGAGCAGGAAGAAGCATCAGCTGATAAACAAGGATTTGAAAACACTAGTAGAAACATTGGACAAAGGAACCTTAATTGGTCTGCAATTGCAGGTTAATGTAGCGAAGGTGAGGACCACCCGTGTCGATTTGCAAGTAATGAGTATTTCTAACGTCCTTCTCACTAGTAAATTTCGATAAGGTACTTTCACTCGACCATTCAAGATGATTGCAATATGCCAGTTGGTGCGCATTAGGCACTTCCTTTTTCGATGTTAGTCTGGTCATTCTAAGATGACTTGAGTTTGCCATTCTGTCTTAGTTGTCGAGATATCGTCCTGCGCTCTCTGGTTTTTTAAGCCCTCTGGGTGATCGCCTAATGGTTAGCACCGGTCCTGGCGTACTTACATAACTACTTAGAATAATAAAATAAAATATAAACATCACATATAAAACAAAATAATAACATAAAATTAACATTTTACCAGCAGTATATATCAAAGCTTCATCATTTCAGAAATCACATCCACAGGAAATAGCCGAGCATCAGCAAGGGGAGAAGGAGAGACGGAGCCACGTTGGTCGAGCTGTTGCAGAGAATGGAGTTGCAGAAACACACGTGCTCTGAGGCCAGTCCGTTGAAGTTGGCGGCTTGACAGACGTTCGGATACACTTTGTCTGCGCAGCCCTTCTTGGCGTCGCCGAAACCCACTGTTAGAATGAAACATTATTACAACTTCTAATAAGAAAGATATTTTTTTTATTATTATTTATTATTATTATTATTATTATTGTTATTATTATTATTATTATCATTATATTTTTATTCTTCTTATTATTATTATAATTATTATTTCATTTCTATTATTATTATTATTTTATTTTTATTATTGTTATTTTTTCTTTCTTTCTTTCTTTATGGAAGTGTAATCATATCTATGAAAGATTTCAATATGTATTTGTTTGACCTAACTAACAGCAAAAATACCAAACATGACTTCAGAACCCAAATTCTTTAAACCGGGTGACGAAATAACTCTTATCCCGATGACCTGGTTTCATCTTTATTTATCTCAAGAGTAATACGGGATGAAATGCACACAATAAACTTACAGACTTTGGCTCCAATGGAGAAACAAGAGCCAGAGAAACAGGGTACAACCGACCACTTATCTCCTGGGTTGTGGTCGTAGCAGAACCATCCAGAAGCTGAAACGGAAAATTTAATGAATAAGAATATGTGCTTGATTAATATTCTTAATAGGTACTTCATTAATATTCTTAAGAATAAGGGATTCATTAATATTCTTGAGAATAGGTGCTTCATTAATGATCTTGAGAATAGGTGCTTCATTAATATTCTTAATATTATTAAGAATAGGTGCTTCATTAAAATTCTTAACGCAAGTAAAATGTAAATAAAGAATAAATAAAGTTGACAGACGATATAAGGATTAATTACATCATTATTACATACCGGAAGAATCATCAAAAAGGAAACGGGTATTTAAGAGTTAATTACCAACATTCGCAGTCTCTAGTGCACCTGTTTCCTATTGTAATTAAATTTTCTTTCAACTACAACTAAGTTATGTTTCATGTACAAGTTCATGTTACATGTTATCTATCATAACCGTATGGTGTAGAGGGCGCAAAGACGAATGAGAAAGAGGAAGAGGAAAGATGATGGAGGGGACGAATGAGGAAGAGGAAGAGGAAAGATGGAGGGGACGAATGAGGAAGAGGAAAGATGATTGATAGAACGAATGAGGAAGAAGAAAGATGATGGAGAGGACGAAAGAGGAAGAGGAAAGATTATTAAGAGGACGAATGAGAAAGAGGAAAGATGATTAAGAGGATGAATGAGAAAGAAGAAGAGGAAAGATGGAGGGGAGGAATGAGGAAGAGGAAAGATGATTGAGAGAACGAATGAGGAAGAAAGATGATGGAGAGGACGAATGAGGAAGAGGAAAGGTGATTGAGATAACGAATGAGAAAGAGGAAGAGGAAAGAGGATGGAGACGACGAATGAGAAAGAAGAAGAGGAAAGATGGAGGGGACGAATGAGGAAGAGGAAAGATGATTGATAGAACGAATGAGGAAGAAGAAAGATGATGGAGAGGACGAAAGAGGAAGAGGAAAGATGATGGAGAGGACGAATGAGAAAGAGGAAGAGGAAAGGTGATGGAGAGGACGAATGAGGAAGAGGAAGAGGAAAGATGATTGAGAGGACGAATGAGGAAGAAAGATGATGGAGAGGACGAATGACGAAGAGGAAAGATGATTGAGAGAAAGAGGAAGAGGAAAGATGATGGAGAGGACGAATGAGAAAGAGGAAGAGGAAAGATGATGGAGAGGACGAATGAGAAAGACGAAGTAGAAAGATGATGGAGAGGACGAATGAGAAAGAGGAAGAGGAAAGGTGATTGAGAGGACGAATGAGGAAGAGGAAGAAGAAATATTATTCAAAAGACGAATGAGGAAACGAAAGAGGAAAGATAATTGAGAAGACGAATGAGAAAGAGAAAGAGGAAAGATGACTCAGAAACAACAGGGAGTGATTAAGAAAGAGAAAAAAAAGGCAGACGAGAAAGTGCGAGGAAAGAATAAGATTCTGAAGAGGAAAACGAAACTGGAAAGAATAAAAAGGTGATTGAAAGAAAGTGAAAATTAGAGTAAGAGAAAATGATAATTGAAAAGGGAGTAAGAGAACATAAGAATAAAAAGAGGAAGACAAAAGAGGAATGGAAAACGAAAAATTATTAAGAGTAAATGGGAAGATGACTGAAAAGGGAGAAGGATAATGAGAAACAGACACAAATGAGAAAATAAAAATGCAAAAAAAAGTCAGTCAAATTAAACTAAAGCGAATGAGAACTAAGGATAGGCGAATAACAAAAAATGAAAAAGAACAGAGGAATAAGAAGCGAAAAAAAAAGTTAGAACAGACGAATAAAAAATAATAATAAAGAGGAGGAAAGATGATGAAAAACAAAATAAAAAGAAAGACAAAAAAAAGTAAGAAGGGCAGACGGGAAAAAGGAAAACTAGAAAAAATAGAAAAAAAAAGAAAAGAAAAAAAATAGAAAGAAAAAAGAATTAAAGGAAAAAATAAAAGAAAAAAGAATTAAAGGAAAGAGGGAAAAGAAAAATAAAGAAAAATAGAAAAAAAGAATTAAAGGAAAAAAGAAAAGAAAAAAGAATTAAAGGAAAGAGGAAAAAGAAAAAAAAAGAAAAATAGAAAAATAGAAAAGAAAATAGTAAAAAAAAGGATTACTGTAGTACACTTACCCTGATTGGTCAGAATCAGCATCACGAGGAGACCAAAGATTCTGAAGGTGGCCCTGCGGATGGGAGTTTTGTTTACTTTTCGAGCTATTATTGGAATGGGTTTATTTCTCTAATTTCAGATTTGTTTTCTTTTTTTACCATATAGGGAATCATTTATCTAGTTTATGTGGGATTTTTATTAGTTATGTACTTAGATTTAGGATTTTTTTTTATTCTTTTATTCTTTTTTTATTTATTTATTTATTTATTTTTACTTGTATACCTTTGATAATTTTCGGAATATAAAAAACTATACTTATTTTGGATATTTTTTTCTTATTTAGCTAATTTGATAACTTTTTGCTAACCGACTTATCCATGTACTTGGCCAGTTATTTTGAGAATGTTACATTATTTATTATTGTTGTGAACGAAGAACTTTGGCTTCTTTCATCAATACTATAAACTGATTTTTTGCAATATTTGAAATGAGTTGATTAACATTGATATAAACAGAGTACCGCGTCTAGAACCGATGCATCTTGCAGTAGGAATGTTAAGAATACTGATCATTAGGGTTCTTATAAGGGCGGACTGAAGACCCAAAGCTGAAGCGTTTCAATTTTAAATGGTTGATCCTGTGAATGATTAACCCTGGCAAATTTATTTGTAAAATAGTCGTACATCTAGGCTACGAGCTTGACCTTGTTTCCTTGCTTCATTAGGTTAATCACAAAGCTTTAAGTTAAGGTAAAGGTGAGTCGTTTTTTTTTTTTTTTTTTTTTTTTTTTTTTTTTTAGGGGGGGGGGGGGGGGTAAACCCATCCAGATTTCCAGGAGATCCCTCCATTTTCTTAACTGTTTTGCCCAGACAGGTATTGAGGGACATGGGACGGTACCTATCCCGCCATGGTTACCTATCCACCTATACCAGATTTGAAGTGCAACACCATCGCTAGCAATACTATTTTTCATATATGACAATATGCTGGCGCTAAGATCCCAAAGAATAATGCGGTGGCGAATTGGTGGTGGTGGTGGTAGTAGTGGTTGGGGTGATGGTGGTGGTGCTGATAGTGGTAGGAGGGTGGTGATAGTGGTAGGAGGGTGGTGATAGTGGTAGGAGGGTGGTGGTATCTTTATCATCATCAATTCTAAACCAATTTCACCACAATTATTGCAGTAACATTAATAAAAACAATGGTAGGGATAGTGACGCCAATTTTCTCGAGTGTGGTATTACGTCATCATATTTCGCTTCTTTGTGGTATCTAGAAGAAGTTCGATCAAACCTTAATATTGTGGAATTGATAATCATATCGGGTAGTGGTCGGTGAGGGAATGCAGGGGGGACTAAAATTTCATGTATGGTATTGGTTATGTAACAGGCGATGGAGGTTAATATTGTGGTTTTGGTGGTGGTTGTGGTAGGGGTGGCGGTGGTGATAGGGATGGTGGTGGTGGTAGGGATGGTGGTGGTGGTAGGGATGGTGGTGGTGGTAGGGATGGTGGTGGTGGTAGGAATGGTGGTGGTGGTAGGGATGGCGGTGGTGGTAGGGATGGTGGTGGTAGGGATGGCGGTGGTGGTAGGGATGGTGGTGGTGGTTGTAGGGGGTGATGGTGGTAGGGAGTGGTGGTTGTAGGGGGTGGTGGTGGTTATGGTGGTGGTAGGGGGTGATGGTGGTAGCGGTGGTTGTAAGGGTGGTGGCGGTGGTTGTAAGGGTGGTGGTAGTGGTTGTAGGGGTGGTGATAGTGGTGGTAAGGGTGATGGTAGTGGTAGGGATGGTGATGGTGGTAGGTGTGGTGGTGGTGATGATTGTAGGTGGTGATGATGGTAGGTGTGGTGATGGTAGGGATGGTGATGGTGGTAGGTGTGGTGGTGGTGATGATTGTAGGTGGTGATGATGGTAGGTGATGGTGATGATGGTAGGTGTGGTGATGGTAGGTGTGGTGATGGTGGTAGGTGTGATGATGGTAGGTGTGGTGATGATGGTAGGTGTGGTGGTGGTGATGATGGTAGGTGTGGTGATGGTGGTGATGATGGTAGGTGTGGTGATGGTGGTGATGATGGTAGGTGTGGTGGTGGTGATGATGGTAGGTGGTGATGATGGTAGGTGTGGTGATGGTAGGTGTGGTGATGGTGATGATGGTAGGTGTGGTGATGGTGATGATGGTAGGTGTGATGGTGATGATGGTAGGTGTGGTGATGGTGATGATGGTAGGTGTGATGGTGATGATGGTAGGTGTGATGGTGATGATGGTAGGTGTGGTGATGGTGATGATGGTAGGTGTGGTGATGGTAGGTGTGATGGTGATGATGGTGATGGTAGGTGTGGTGATGATGGTAGGTGTGGTGATGGTGGTGATGGTAGGTGTGGTGATGGTGATGATGGTAGGTGTGGTGATGGTGGTGATGGTAGGTGTGGTGATGGTGATGATGGTAGGTGTGGTGATTAGTTGATGATGGTAGTGATGGTGTTTATGATGAGTGGTTGTGGTAACGGGGAAGGCTTCGTGATGAAAAATGTGATGGTGGTTGTGAAGAGGACGGAGACGTATACAGACGGTGATAATCGTGACTAAAGGGGTAAAAACAACAACAAAGGTAACAGCAGCAATAACAACAATGATATTATAGAAGCAACAACCATAACAAAAAACATAAACAACATATACAACAAACTCATCACAAATGCACGTGTTCCTCATCATAACAATTACCATCAATAACAACAATCATGACGTCACAAGCTTCGTCTTGTAAATGTAAGTGAACGACCGCCCCGCCCCCCCACCCAGGCATACCCCGCCCCCTCCACCCAACACACGTACGTTCAAATCCTGTTGAGTCTGGCCAGTATAATACAAGTATAATTCAAGCTCACGCGCTCTCGCTCTCGGGAGGGAGGGATGGGTGGGTGGGTGGGGGGGAAGGGGGGAATCTGAGTGCGAGAATGTATACGTCATGAGGGAGATGGGGAGATAGGGGGAGGGGGGAGAGGAAGGGGGTAGGGAGAGGGGGGAGAGGGGGAGAAAGGGAGAGAGGAAGGGGATAGAGAGGGAGGGGGGAGGGGGGAGGGGGGAGGAGAGAGGGGGAGGGGAGAGGAGAGGAGAGGAGAGGAGAGGAGAGGAGAGGAGGGAGGAGAGAGGAGAGAGGAGAGAGGAGAGAGGAGAGAGGAGAGGAGAGGGAGAGACAGGGAGAGGAAGAGGGAGAGAGAGGAGAGGAGAAAGAGAGAGAGGGAGAGGAGAGAGGAGAGAAGGGAGAGGAGAGGAGGAGGAGAGGGAGAAGGGAGAGGAGAGAAGGGGGAGAGAGGAAGAAAAAGAGGAGAGGAGAGGAGAGAAAGGGAGGTAGGGGGATTTAGAAGAGAGAAAGGGAGGGAGGGGGAGGGGGGTGGGGGGAAGATCCTGTTTGACGGGCAGTGAGCTTCGCCTATTTGGGACTGCCGACAGAGGGTTTCCGAAGTCTGACAACCTCGCTGCCTTGGCTCGCGGTTATCTTTGGCGAACGCGTCGCGGACCCTCCTTACACGCCGCGCCGCGTGCGTTGGGCCGCGGCGCCTCCGCCCACTCTATCAGCCTCCTCCTACCGCCCCTCTAATCATCGATCATCATCCTACGACCGCTCTCTCAGCATCGATCATCCTACCCACTCTAGTGCATTATCCAACATCTTTATCGGCCTAATATCATCATCATCATGCGCTGACCGCCCGTGCTATCATCATATCCAGCAGCCTGCTATCATCATCATCATCCTACACCCTCTATCATCATCATCCTACACCCTCCATCATCATCATCATCGCTTCCCCGTCTAATCATCACATCATCGCTACCGGCCTCTATCGATCATCATACAGGCCTACCCGCCTCGTATCATCCTCATCATCCTACCCCCTCTATCATCATCATCATCCTACACCCTCCATCATCATCATCATCCTACCCCCTCTATCATCATCATCATCCTACACCCTCCTAGCTTCACATCATCCTACGACCGTCCATCGATGCATCATCAACCCACCCCCTCTATCATCGATCATCATCCTACCCCCATCTGATCATGGCATCATCATGGCGCCTCCAGTACGCGAGTCATCATCCGTACACCCTCTATCATCATCAGGCATCATCATCTACACATCCATCATCAGGCATCGTTCATCCTACCCCCTCTATCATCATCATCATCCTACCCCCTCTATCATCATCATCATCCTACACCCTCTATCATCATCATCCTACCCCCTCTATCATCATCATCATCCTACCCCCTCTATCATCATCATCATCCTACCCCCTCTATCATGCAGGTCGAGGTCGATCGGGCGACCGCCCTCTATCATCATCATCATCCTACACCCTCCATCATCATCATCATCCCTCCATTACCATCATCATCCTACACCCTCTATCATTATCATCATCATCCTACACCCTCTATCATCATCATCATCCTACACCCTCCATCATCATCATCATCCTACCCCCTCTAGGCATCATGCATCGGCAGCCCCCTCTATCATCATCATCCTCCACCCTCTATCATCATCATCCTCCACCCTCTATCATCATCATCATCCTCCACCCTCTATCATCATCATCCTCCACCCTCTATCATCATCATCCTCCACCCTCTATCATCATCATCAGCGCTAGCGCACCTCTAGCATCATCATCCTACCCCCGTCATCAGCACGATCTACCCGCTCCTAGGCATCATCATCACCTACCCCTCTATCTTTCATCTTCAGGCGGGGGGGGGTCCTACCCCTCTATACATCATCATCCTACCCCCATCTATCATCATCATCCTACACCCTCTATCATCATCATCATCCTACCCCCTCTATCATCATCATCCTACCCCCTCTATCATCATCATCCTACCCCCTCTATCATCATCATCATCCTACCCCCTCTATCATCATCATCCTACCCCCTCTATCATCATCATCATCCTACCCCCTCTATCATCATCATCCTACCCCCTCTATCATCATCATCCTACCCCCTCTATCATCATCATCCTACCCCCTCTATCATCATCATCATCCTACCCCCTCTATCATCATCCCGACACCGCTCTATCATCATCATCATCCTACCGCACTCCTACGTTCTATCATGCATCAGACCCCCTCTATCTTCATCAGTCCTTACGCCCCTCTATCAATATCCACATCCTACACCCTCTATCATCATCATCATCCTACACCCTCTATCATCATCATCATCCTACACCCTCTATCATCATCATCATCCTACACCCTCTATCATCATCATCATCATCCTACACCCTCTATCATCATCATCATCATCCTACACCCTCTATCATCATCATCATCATCCTACACCCTCTATCATCATCATCCTACACCCTCTATCATCATCATCCTACACCCTCTATCATCATCATCATCATCCTACCCCCTCTATCATCATCATCATCATCCTACCCCTCTGAGCATCTGCATCATCATCCCTACACCTCTAATCATCATCGATGCTTCCCCTCTATCATCATCACCAACCCCTCGTATTCTCATCATGCCACCCCATGCTATCATCATCATCCATCCTAGCAGCCCTGGCTATCATCATCATCATCCTACACCCTCTATCATCATCATCATCCCTCCATTACCATCATCATCCTACACCCTCTATCATCATCATCATCATCATCCTACACCCTCCATCATCATCATCATCATCCTACCCCCTCTATCATCATCATCATCCTACACCCTCTATCATCATCATCCTACCCCCTCTATCATCATCATCCTACCCCCTCTATCATCATCATCATCATCCTACCCCCTCTATCATCATCATCATCATCCTACCCCCTCTATCATCATCATCATCATCCTACACCCTCTATCATCATCATCCTACCCCCTCTATCATCATCATCCTACCCCCTCTATCATCATCATCCTACCCCCTCTATCATCATCATCATCCTACACCCTCTATCATCATCATCATCCTACACCCTCTATCATCATCATCATCCTACCCCCTCTATCATCATCATCATCCTACCCCCTCTATCATCATCATCCTACCCCCTCTATCATCATCATCCTACCCACTCTATCATCATCATCATCCTACACCCTCTATCATCATCATCACCCTACCCCCTCTATCATCATCATCATCCTACACCCTCTATCATCATCATCATCACCCTACCCCCTCTATCATCATCATCATCCTACACCCTCTCTCATCATCATCATCATCCTACACCCTCTATCATCATCATCATCACCCTACCCCCTCTATCATCATCATCATCCTACACCCTCTATCATCATCATCATCATCATCCTACACCCTCTATCATCATCATCATCATCATCCTACACCCTCTATCATCATCATCATCATCCTACACCCTCTATCATCATCATCATCATCCTACACCCTCTATCATCATCATCATCATCATCCTACACCCTCTATCATCATCATCCTCATCATCATCCTACCCCCTCTATCATCATCATCATCATCCTACACCCTCCATCATCATCATCATCATCATTATCCCTCTATCATCATCATCATCATCATCCTACACCCTCCATCATCATCATCATCATCATTATCCCTCTAATATCATCATCATCATCCTCCACTCTCTCTCATCATCATCATCCTACACCCTCTATCATCATCATCATCCTACACCCTCCATCATCATCATCATCATCCTACACCCTCTCTCATCATCATCATCATCTGCTATCTCTCTGCCCTGTCTCCCACATCCAAACGCTAAGCAAAGCGGGATACGCGTATAGAACGAGCTAAGGATGTAAGAGGGAGAGGAAGAGGGGAGGAGGGAGAGGAGGGAGAGGAGGGGAGAGGAGGGGAGAGGGAGAGGGGGGAGGAGGAGGGAGAGGAGGGAGAGGAGGGGAGAGGAGGGGGGAGAGGAAGGGGAAGGAGGGGAGAGGAGGGGAGAGGAGAGGGGGAGAGGAGGGAGAGGGAGAGGGAGAGGAAGAGGGGGGAGGAGAGGGGGAGAGGAGGGGAGAGGTGGGGAGAGGGGGGAGAGGTGGGAGGAGAAGGAGAGGTGGGAGTAGAGGGAGAGGGAGAGGGGGAGGTGGGAGGAGAGGAGGGAGAGGGAGAGGGAGAGGGGGAGAGGGGGGAGGAGAGGGAGAGGGGGGGGGGGGAGAGGGAGAGGGAGGGGGTAGGATATGTAGAGGGCTAGGGGGACTGGCTGGGGGGGGGTGGGGTTTGTAGAGTTGTCAAAATGACGTGGGGTGACGGGTTGAGGTGAGGGGGGGTGGGGTATGGGATTGTGAAAGTGGCTGGTGGAATTGTTATGGTAGTTTGTGAGTATGTTACGGGCTTCTCTTCTCACGTCTCCTCTTGGGTGCGGGGAATCTGTGTTCCTTCGTCTCTCTTCTCTTTGCGCTCGTACTCTCACCTCGGTGCGACGGGATTTGCGCATGGGCGGGCGGGTCTCTGTTCGCTTTTCTTCTTTTCTTCGTGTTGCTGTTTGCCTTTCTCTTTCTCTTGTCTCTTTCTCGTTCTCTTTCCTCTTTCCATCTTTCTTCTTTCTCTTTTTCTTCTTTTTCTTTTTCTTTTTCTTTCTCTTTCTTCTTTCTCTTTCTCTGTCTCGTTCTCTTTCTCTCACCGTAACCTTTTCTACCTTTCCCCTTTTCTTTCCATCCCCTCTTGCCCTCTCTGCCCCTCCCCTCTCGCGCCTACCACCCCGAAATCCTTCTTCATCCCCCACTCATTAATACCACACACTCAAGAGGCCCGCCCCTAAATCAGAATCCGCCACACACACACCGCACCTACAACCGTTTTACTATTACATTTCTAATGCATACACAGAGCCGGCATGCGTATGCACTTGTCTGTCTGTTTGTTTTTTTCTATATATATATATATATATATATATATATATATATATATATATATATATATATATAATTTCGCTTCTACATTCCTTAATTTATATTCAAGTATAATTGCTTTTCTTGTTGTTTAATAATCAGTATCACTGCCCCCCCCCCCCTCCCTCCCTCCCTCCTACCACCAGTCTTTCTTTAGAAAATAACCATAAACATAAAGCAAAATATGACTGACTTTATAGATTTGGCTGTCTTATACCGTTTCAGTTATTAACTATCCACTATACAAAAAAAGTATAATTTACCTCATTTCAAAATTACGCCACGATTCGCCTTTCCAACTTGTGTCATAATTTTTTCGAAAATCTAATCCGCTCGTACTAACTAGCAATTGGCATCTCCCAAGCTCTTTTATATATATATATATATATATATATATATATATATATATATATATATATATATATATATATATATATATATATATAAAATCAAGTAACTTCAGAAAAATAACAACCTTGGCGTGTTTATAAGACGTGACTATCACATCAGGGAGTTGTTTAGTCTGCAGAGAATTCAATCAGCGAATCAGCAGGCCTTGTAAGCACCCGGATTGCAGACTCAACAATATGTGTGTTCTACTGTACGATGTTGCGACATACTCCTTTGCCACATGCATTAGGTAGCTAGTTACTTATGCTGTATGTTGGATGATTTATTTGTTTTTATATGCATTATTTGAGGTAAATAGTATGTTAATCGTTAATTAGTAATAGGGTTTCAACAACTGATTAGCTATTAATATCATTGACTAATAAACTAGCAGATTACTGATATATATAATAACTTGTTAGATTGTTACTTGGACTTCTGAAATAGCAAACTGCCAATTCAAATACAACTGTAATCATAAACGTTTGTAATCATAATCAATTATATAATCTCCCGTGCACACAGATAGACATACATACATATACACAGAAACAAGCACAAACACACAACATACACACAAAACACGAAAAACGTAAACAAAAAAACAACACAACACAACACAACACAACACAACACAACACAACACAACACAACACAAAGACAAAACCGCTTAAATACTTACATCTCCAAAAGCGTTTACCACAACGGCACTACAAACGAACAAGGCACAACGGTAATAAACACTAAAATAACGCAGAAAACCCAAGAAGTTTTCGTTCAAGACGTGCTTGCTTCTCCTTCCGCGGTCAGTCTGCAAATGCAAGGCAAGGCGAGAGAGAGGAGATAGCAACAGCTGAGAGCTCGGGTATGGATTGAACGTGTACCGAACGCGAAAGGTGTTCGAACGCTGCCAGTTAGCTTTACGTATTTGAATTATCTTCTGTCCTTTT
>NW_028234421.1:5726678-5739178 GCF_977035675.1 Penaeus japonicus | reverse complement strand
GACCTCCACAGACGAAAGGGTGAAAATGCCCAGCAGCTGGTGGAGTTAAACCAGTGCCTTCAGGAACGTGACAAATTACTAGCAACCAAAGAAAATAAGTAAGTATTGAAAAATAAGTTAAATTTCTTTGTGCAACATACCTTGACTCTCTTTTACTCACTCATTGTAAAGGTAGAGCCATTTTTGTGTTTTAATTTTTATGTGTTTACTGTATTTAGAGACTCATATGTGTCATATCCTAGGCTCTATCAATGATGCAGTTGACTAAAATTGTAGTATAGGGTCCATAACAGTTCATTATTTTCTTTATATTCAGTGTGATAGAAGTATTGCTGTTTTATAGGAGACAAAAAAGCAACTTAATTTTTTTGTATAAGAGAAGGCAAAAAGCACAGTCAGTCTTACCTTCAGGTAGTAAATATATTGTTGGTACGGTGAAAAGAATTATCATTCGGATTTCTCTGGCAATTTAGTAGAAACTATTGACAGATAAAGATAATGAATTGATTAGGAAATAATGAGGTAATGCTAATAGTAGTGCAGATAACTTTAAATCAAAGAGAGTAGATATTGTAAAGAATATCTGACGATGACGAACTTTACCAACCTTTTGTTGTGATGAATGTTAAAAAAAAATAAAAAATGAGAATGTATAACTTCTCACCTCAAGAGATGTAGTTAATAAGGTTCTATCAAATTTTTTATGAAGATTTTGTCGAAACTTATCAGTTACATCTCTTGCATGAAGTTAGTCACTCTCATATAACTTGCATACACAGCATCCTTCATTCCGTCCCTCCTCCTCCCACTCCAGATTAGCCGAGTACGAATCAGAGATCTTGATTCTTCGGGAAGAATTAGCAGCTAAAGAGTCATCGCTCGCCGATCTCCAGGCAGTCAACCAGGTCCTGCGAGATGAATACCAGACGCTTAATTTAGCTTTCACTGCCTTGGAAGACAAGTACAGAAAAGCGCAGGTATGTGATTCTCGCACTTGGGTCTTATTTTTTGGGTTTTATTGTTTCATTTTTAAATGGTTTACTATTAAGTAATACTGTTTTTTTGTTTTTTTTCTTTTTTTTTCTTTTTAGATATTCTAGATATGTAGATACATAGATAGGAAGATAGATTGATAAAGAGGGAGATAAACAGGTAGATAGATAGGTAGATATGCTCATGAATGTAATAACTTCAGTTGTTTTGAACAGATGCTTCATATGCAGTATTCAAAGCACATTTGTTCATGAAATTAATCTAATGATTTTACAACTTATAGATTTTAATTATAATCCTTTTTTTATGCCTTTTGAATCAAAGATACTTATTATATTGTTTTCAGGATATTTTTGTTATTTTTCTCTCCTTATTTTCATACCTTTTAAAGCATATATTGTTAAAATCTGTGAGGTGGAGCTGTAATCTATTCTGGTTCGTACAAAGGATAAAACTAAATGATTTCTCTTTTTATCCTTTTGATAGAAAGGGTTTTAATATTAGCATATGCTTAAAGATTATTTTGGTATTTTTGATCTGTACTTATATATTTACTTGTATACAGAAAAATTACTTTGCTTAATTTCTGTATTGCAGGAGGAAAACAGAGAATTAATTGACCGATGGATGGCCCAGAAAGCAAAGGATGCAGAGAAGTTGAACTTGGAGAATGACACAGCACTGAAGTAAGTTCATTAGGAGTGATGATATGTAGCTATTGACATAGGACTGGTCTGAAGTTGGAGAGTGTATTCAAAGGGAAAATCTTCATAGATCTTGCAACATCAGATATGACAAGTATGAGGACAAACCTTGATTCACTTCCAAGCGTTTTCAACAGAGTTATTTTGATGTAGAAAGTCTTGCCCCAATAGCAGTGTGAATTTGAAGAAATTTGAATTAAGTTTGGCTTTAAGAAAAGGGATAAAAGAATATCATTAATGCAGTGACAAAAGATTATGGAAACACAAATGTAAAGAAGACTGCTGTTTATAGATGGATTCCTTGTGTCATCTGCATCTTGGCAAGGATTTGAATATGGCCTATGATAATAGACCATTAAGATCACTCAGTGAGGAAAAAGAAAATTGTTGAATAGTGGGGAGGGATAGTGTGCATTTCAGCAGAATTAGTACTTAGCATATTGATGAACAAATTGGACTTAACCCATTCACACCGGGGCTGTTCCGGCTCTGAATGGTCAGAATGCCGGAGTTTTCAAACGCATAAGCCTAACGCCTTGGGATTCTCGAGTGCACTAGCTACGAGCCTGGGCTGTCCGCTCGCTCACTCCAAGCATCGGCCTTGACCAAATATTTTGTCGCCAGCGTCTGACGCAAAAAACATGAAACGTGTCAGCACATCACCCGACGCGAATGGGTTAAGCAAGCTCTTGGCTTGGTGGTTCAGTTGGCAAAATTGCCAATTTATTAGTGCAAACTTTGGATCAAGTTGAGCTCAGTTTTGGAACAGTTTGTTGAAAGATTAGCCAGGAAATGCAGTTTTTCTCTTTGATACCGAAAGCTGTCAACCATCAAAACTAGCTTCAACATGTTGCAAATGAGCCATTCAAATCCAATGCAGAAACATCAAACACATAGGGAATGGGGAAAGTTTTATTTCTTCTATTCCTTCTTTTCTTTCTTTTTTTTCTTTTCACTCATATGGTGTGTTATTTGCAGTCATACTAGAAGGTCAAAGAACAGAAAACCTATATCATGAGGCAACTTGTGAATATCAGGGAGAAATTCTGATTCATCTGGCATACAACTTTTGATATTCCTGAACATAAAAAAAAGACAGAAAGGGTACAAACACATTTTGAAACAATTTTTTTCTTTTATTTACAAATTCTGCATACCTCTGAATATCCCTTATGTGGGGAACATTGTCTTATATTTCAGGATGAGATGTATGGAGATAAAAGAGATTTTTTTTTTTTTTTTTTTTTTTTTCCAAAATTATTATTTTTTTTTTTGACAGCTTTTCTGGTTTATTTGCAACTTTGTTTTCCAGGAAGGTATATATCAACTATTAGATGGCAAAGCTGTTTATTAGTATCTATGGCTTCCTTCCATAATTGTGCATACCAAAGATGCTAAATTTTGTAGGTTGCATATAATGTAGAATTCTATAATGCTATAGAATATTTAGGAGATTATTACAGTTTGGTGATATAGTGACTTTATTGTCTTGCGTGAAAGATTGATAGATAATAATGATATGTCCTTTTCAAGTATTTTTTTTTTTCAAATGTCTGTAGGCACATGCACTAAGGATCGACTCTGACTACGGATTATGAGAACATCATGTCGTCAATTTCTTTTCGTGGGTAATCAAACTGAAGAAGTATATAGAAGAGGAACTAAATACGCACTTCCTTTTCAGAAAGCGCCAGATGATGCTTGAGGAGCAGCTAAAAGAAGCAGCAAGAGAACCAAAGCAAGTTAGCTTAGAAAGCAAGTTTGCGTGTAGCCCACCTATATGTCTTACAGCCGTCCTACCTGCAAAGGCTTACCTTAGATTTGTAAGTTTGGTTTAATGTTATGTGTTTTTCATATGCAAATGTTTAATATTTTTTTTTACTCATTTGATTTGTTTTTCAGCAAGAGGGAAGAATGCCTGATATGATAAGGGTGTATTCTTTTATTAGTGATTGGAATATCAATAATAGGCAGTGATTTTTTTCAGGGCTTTCCATTCTAAGAGACCAATGAACAAATATTTCTTTCTGAGGGAAGAAAGTAGGTCTGATTGGATCCAGAAATTAGGGTGTTATCCATTTGCAAAATTCAGCATTAGAAAATAGACATGAGTTGAGTCTACCTTGTTGCTTATTGTTTCTTTTTTTTGTATAATCTAGGTTACTATAAATGAATGTTCAGCAATTTTAATAGTTGTTTGATAACATTAAGTAGAGGACTTTTTCACTTCCTGTAACTAACGGCATAGGATAGCAAAATAGGAATGACCAGTATACAAAACAAAGTTATCAAAAGGTGGGACAATAGTTTTGATATCCTCCTGGATATTTTCTTTAGATATTGCAGGAATGTTGGTTTGTGGTTTAGACTACGTTGTTTTATCATGGTGTTTATGGTGATTGCCTGATAGGCTGTCATTCATGTTAAAATGTCAGTCCTATTTTATTAGACTCTCATTCTAATCATTCATTTGTTAAATATCTCTCTCCCATCTCTTTTTGCAGGATGCTCATGATGGGGAAGTTAATTCCGTCTGCTTTAGTCCTCAGGGAAAAATTGTAGCTACGGGAGGCGCTGATAGAAAACTCAAGCTCTGGGACATTAGTCGTGGTCAGTACTTTCCATCTTAATCCCCATAATCAAAATGTGAAGTAGTCATTTAAGGTCTGAACATGCTTCTGTGTTATAAACCACAAGAAGTACAAGTTTTGAAAAGCTCTGTTATTACTAAGAAATATATGTCGAGAAATGTGTACAATGAGAAGGAATAAGTTTACTCTGAAAGAGGTATGATTTACATATTTTGATTAAACCTTCATCAGAATTATTTAATTCTGATGATTTGATTATATCAATTATATCTTTTGCAAAGTTTAATGATTAATTTATTGTGCTCATAATAGCCAATTTCAGTCCTCAGAGTTCTTTTTCCTTAAATAGTTTATATTAGCAAGAGAGAGTATAATGACATCTAGAAGCAATAAAGTAAGAAATTGGCTACAGCTTTTTTAGCTGAAGATATGCTATTGTATGGGTGTAAGGAAAGATGCTTTTGCATTATAACATCTTTTGATTTTGCAACACTAAATGATCAATGTGTGACATACATTATAAGCCAGGTCTTATAGAATGTGATAGGATGATATCCCAGAGTTATAGAAATTAAAGACAACATTTTGTTATTGTTGTTATTCCAGGCAATTATCATATTTTAATTGCCTGGAATTATCATGAGCGATGCCATTGTTACATTTTACAGTTGATAAAAAATCAGTACTTTTTTGTGGGTGAGGGGGTTAGAAAATTTGTAAAGAAAGCTTTTATGATCAATAGTTTTGTGCATCTCCCGCAGCCAATGTTGAAGCGAGAGGAGTCCTCACTGGCAGCAATGCAGGTGTCACAGCCATAGACTTTGACGCTGAAGAATCGCTTATATTAGGTGCCTCCAATGACTTTGCGAGCCGAGTATGGACGGTCATGGATCACAGATTAAGAGTGCGTGTTGGAACTGTTGTTGTGTTTGTTATTTTGTTTGTTATATTGTTTTTGAATCATGTGTCATAATACACTTTTAATAGGTTTGTCACACATTATATGGGAATCTTTATATCTCACAGCATAAAAAGGCTGTATAGTGTCTTTGTCTTCTGTTATCAAGGCCTGATACTTGGGATAGTTGATTATAACTATGGATTTAATTATTCATCATGTTTTAATCAAATAGCTTGCTATGTTATGTCTTAATTTGCATTTCATTCTCTTTTAAAAAGGTGTTCTACTAGATAATTTTTATTTAGAATCAAGTTATCGAAAAGAGTGTTTTGCCCGCCAGTAAAGCATTTTCAGTAGCTTACTTCATTTTTTCTTCCTTTTTTCTGTAGCACACCCTTACGGGGCATTCAGGCAAAGTCATGGCAGCCAAATTTTTGTCTGAGTCGTCCAGGGTTGTAACGGGATCCCACGACCGCACCCTCAAGATATGGGACCTCAGAAGCCGGGCATGTAAGTTCCCTCCAGTTCCTTCCTTCTGCCCACTTCCCTTTCCCCCTCTCTTTTTCCCTCCCTTTCATCCAGCCTTCTATTTCCCCTTCCCTTCCTCCATCCTTCTCTCCCTCCTCTTCCTTACTCTTCCTCATCTCCCTTTTCCTTCCCTCCATTTTCCCTGTGGCTCTTCAATTTTTAAAGATATTTCCATAGTTTCTCTTTTGTGTTTGTTTTAAGTATGTTTCCTTTATATTCACAGCTTTCCAATTTGTAAGCTTCTTAAAATACAATAAAAAAGACAGCAAGACACCAGACTTGCTCCCTCCCATCACTAGAATAAGATCAACATTCCTCAGACTATACTTATCCTTCTTCCATCCCTCCTCTTCCCCCCCCTTCCACTACAGGTATCAGAACAATCTTTGCCGGGTCGAGCTGCAATGACCTCGTCCCCTCAGACAGTGCAGCAACGACCATCATCTCAGGTCACTTTGACAAGAAAATCCGTTTCTGGGACACTCGGACGGAACAGTCAGCCAATGAGGTGCCCATGCAAGGGAAGATAACATCACTTTGTCTATCCAGAGGTAGGAGACACATTTTTTCCTTTTTTCTTAAGCATATTGTACTTGCAGATTTATTATATTAGATATAGTGATTTTTTTTGTACTACTTTATATGTAGAATATGAAAACTATGGAATAATTTTAAGCTTGTATCTTTTTCAGATGGGTTTTACCTCCTAAGTTGTGTTCGTGATGATTCCTTGAAAATTTTAGACTTACGGAAAAATCAAGTCGTCAACACGTTTACGTAAGTTGTGGTTTATGATCTTTAATGTTATAAAGTAATGCTATCATTTGACTTTCTTGTTCATTTGCCTGTTTTTTTTTCCATTTCTTTCCATTTTTTTGTGTTTCTGTTTTTTTGTTTTTCTATTCCTGCACTTTTTTTTCTCTCTCTCTCTTTCATTTTCTTTTCTAATTTTCAAACTTGCTTTTCTGATTTACTTTACATTTTATGATAAGATGAATTGTTATAATAGCTTTCTACTAGATGTAGTGAAATGACAAGGAAGGAGTTATGTGAAGGGTCTCCAAAAAGATTTTTTAAAGGTAGCATCTTCAAACAGAAATAGAGTGAAGGTATTAGATGACAAGTGTCTTTTCTAAGAAAATGATAAATGAAGATTGTTAATATACTAATGAAAAGCATGTGATTAATATTTCAAAATTCATTAACTTTATGAGAATTACTACATATTTGGCAACATTCCATAAAATGTTTTGTCAAAAGTTAGGAAAGCTTCCATGTTCATTTTTGTTTTCAGGATTATCAGATATTTAGAATATTGTTAGAATAAAAAAGTATTGCTAACAGTAGCAAACACTTCTACATTTATGTCTATTTAAGATATATTATGTTACAAGTTCTGAAAGAAAATCATAATAATGTATAGTTTTCCAAAGGCAAGACATTAAACTATTGTTTCATATACTTAATATGAAATGCTACAAGTTTAGAATATTCTCTTCTGGAATCATTTTAGTATTCATTTATAAAGTATTTCACATATCAGGAAAGTTAAGTAAAAGAATCAGTTATCGCTTTTTGGCATCTTGAAGAATATCATAAAATGATAATTATTATTATGATCACTTGGTGAAGTTTCTGTGCTTCATTAGCATTCCCTTCACATTCTGGAGTATTCTCTAGATTAATGATCCATTTTGGCTTCAGTTGTGAAGGCTTCCATGTGGGTGCAGACTACACACGCGCTGTGTTCTCTCCTGATGCAACATATGTGGCAGCAGGGAGTGGTGATGGTTCCGTCTATATTTGGAATGTCAGCACAGCCAAGCTCGAGAAGACGCTCAGGGAACATGTGTAAGTATTCTAAGTATTCTTTTGCCAGTTGTTGTTGTTGTTGTTCTTGTTCTTTTAGTGTAAAGGTAAACTTTTTTTTTTTTTTTTTTTTTCAATCTCTCTTTTTTCCCACATGTACACATAAGCACACACAAAAGCATAGGCCTCTTTTATATGGCAAGGCGAAGGCATAATAAGCATTCTCCTTAAAATATAAAGGCTTTAGGGGAGCAGATCACAAATTGATATTAAATAATTATAGTTATCTGCAAATACAAAAATATTTTCTCTCATACCCAATATTTCCCCCCCGTTTCCAACAGAACATGTGTTGTGGCGTGCAGTTGGCACCCGAATGGCAAGGCGCTAGTGTCGTGTGATCGGGCCAAGAAAGTGGTGGCGTGGTCAGACTTTTAAAACGGAGGTGTCAGAAGATGGAAGATAGAGGCAGAAGGTGTCAAAAAGAGATAGAAGGTGACTAAAAATGTTGGAAGAAAGGTGGCTAGATGTGCCAGAAATGTCAAAAAGGTGTCAAGAAAGTGTCAGATGGTGTCAGGAGATGTCAGGAGGCAACATCAGATGCCATGAGGTGTCAGAGGGTGGTGGCAAACAGGTGGCATTGTTCCTAAGAGATCCCTTCCTCCCAGATTTATAACAATGATGTTGGAAACTGATAAGTCCTTAGTGTCTGATCTTGATTGAAAAAAAAGAAAAAAAAGGGAAGATTAATAAATTTGTGTGGAAACCAGAATGTACCTTTATGGTATGATTATTTTGATTCTTCTTTTTTCATTAATTCATTAATTGTGATTTTATGGTACAAGTAAGATTTTATGATGCTGTTTGTTCACTGGACATGAAATACAATTTTTTTATTATGATTTTTTTTCTACTGAAGGAGTGTAAATGAACCATGAATAGATATATATGTAATCAAGGATATTTTATGTATGAAGTATATTGTGGTGTTTTGAGTAAGATGAAATAAATTTGCCTTGAAATATTTGTAGATCTTTTTGGAGAACCATGACACAGGGAATGGTATCAAATAACATTAAAAAATATATAGAAAATGCATACACTAACACACACAAACACACACATACCCATAAGCTCATGCCCATTCACTCACAATCACACTCACAATCAGGCATGCACATACGCTCACATTCACCCATACTCATACCCATGCTCACACTCACATTTTCATTTACATTCACATTCACATTTACATTCACACTCACACGCATATGCACACGCAAATGCACACGCACACACCCACAAGCACACGCACAAGCACACACGCAAATGCACACGCACACACCCACACGCACACGCACAAGCACACACCCACACGCACACGCACAGGCACACACACGCGTACAAACACACACACACACAGAGTCACAATCACAATCAGATTGGTTAATGGTGAATGAATTTGACATTAAATAGATAGAATTATTCAACCATTAACATTTAAAACCATTAAACCTTTTACTATTTCTTGTAAGTGCAAAGTAGATGCTACTGCTGCTGCTGTAAAGAATGAAATATATGTGGTTGTTGCGAAATGGTAAATGAATTCTTTTCCAAAGATTTTTATACAAGGTACAAGATACATGATACATGACAGGGCCTCATTTTGAACTCTGACACCTTGTTCCCTTTTTTTGTTAAGATGACCGTCATTTTTTCTGCTTTTCTTTTTTTCTTATTGATGATTTACCTTTTGACTATCATCTTGGTCTTAGAGAGAACAATCAGATAAAAGTTAGGTATTTTTTTTTAGTTAATGTTGTGACCATTGCATTGCCATTACTGCCTATGGCAAAAAATGCATTAGGCTGTTGACTTTTATTACGATTCTAATTAATGTTTTTTTTTCCCCTTTCTGTATAAATGCTCCGGTGACTTTTCTCCTATCTGCTGGGCAGCCTGTCTGTCTGTCTGTTGTCTGTCTGTCTGTTGTCTGACTGACTGTCTGACTGTCTGACTGTCTGACTGTCTGACTGTCTGACTGTCTGACTGTCTCTCTTTCTCTCTTTCTCTCTCTTTCTCTCTCTTTCTCTCTTTCTCTCTTTCTCTCTTTCTCTCTTTCTCTCTTTCTCTCCTTCTCTCCTTCTCTCCTTCTCTCCTTCTCTCCTTCTCTCTCTCTCTCTCTCTCTCTCTCTCTCTCTCTCTCTCTCTCTCTCTCTCTCTCTCTCTCTCTCTCTCTCTCTCTCTCTCTCTCTCTCTCTCTCTCTCTCTCTCTCTCTCTCTCTCTCTCAATTTGAATAAACTTTTTCCTAGTCAAGATAATTCAGGTGTCTGACTCGCTCTCAAGGCGAGGACAGGTCTCACTTGAATGGGTATTTCCTTATGTGTTTCTCCTGACTATGTTTAACAGGAGTTCAACATTCAATTTGTGATTGTCATTTTGTTGTGTTGTAATTTCATTCTTTTTTCTTTCTATCATTTCATGTAGATACTGATCATAATTCTCAACACCACTTTTTTTTTTTTTTGTAAATGGCAATGACTTATATTATAATGACATATAATGAAATATAATAGACTTGAAAAGTCACAAGTAAACTACTCGTATTTGACAGGTCAATTTTTGTTATCATAATTTTTCATCATATTCACAGTTGAAAATTACAGGTGTGGTCAATGGAGAAATATGTCTTTAATTGAGCCCAAGGTGTACAGAATAAGTTTGAGTTATGCAAAACCAAATTCGTTTTGTATCCTAAAGATATTCCAATGTGCTGTTTGTTAACTTAGACACAAACACAGGTGAAAAAAATGTAAAACGTCTCGTGCACAGGTCTTTCAAAGCCACGGATTTCTGCCTTGTAATTTTGTAAGCTTTGTTTCCATTCAAAACACAGGCTCTTCAGGACTATTCATTTTTGGCACTTTGGAATCACTGATTAATGCTAATGTCTAATTTTATATCGGTGACATCGATTTTTTTACCGAGATCTTCTTGCTGGGCTAGATGAGGTGGGCTGTTTTTTTTCTGGCATTATGTGTCCCACGAACCCTGTTTCTTTCACATATGAGAGACGACTACTATGTTAATGCTTTGTGATGTCTGAAAGATTTTAAAAGATGGAAAGTGGTCTTCAGAAAAATAAATTCCTGTTTTACACTGGTTGTAATTTAGCCTTACGTCTGTATAATGATTATTAATAGAAATATGTTATAATGATATAATGATAATAATACCAAGAATATGAGCTACAAAAGAGAGATTTTTTTTTTTATGTGATTATTTAGAGCATATAGATGCATTCAATTTATAATTATCATATAGTAATATTTATTTTTAGATAGGTGTAAACTAAGTAAACTAAGTATTTATAAAAAGTAAAATATGGTAGTAGTCTATGATTTTATTTTTCATATCGAGATCGAAAAACAAACTAAAAAACAATAAAAAAAATATATATTAGTGATTTAATCTGTATATAGTGTTTAAGATACTATACCTATTGTACAAAGGATTAGGCAAATTATCATATTGAAAGTTAATTGTCACATTTTAAGAAAAATACAAACCAGTGATCTTCTTGAATAATGTACACATGAAGTTAGAAGGTGATCAAAAAATAATTTGCGGTTACCTTTTTTTGTTCTGGAAAAGGTTAAGACATAAAAAAAGGAAACTGTAATCTCATTCTTTACTTTTATTTTTCATTTCATTTTTTTTTAGACATTTTAAAAAGAGAAGAATGCATATAGGGTACAATTATAAGGAAATAATTCTACTTTCACATTTATTTGTTCTATAGAACAATGAATATATATCTTCATGTGTTGGCTGTTTGTAATTGAAATGTCAAAACAGAATACATCGGCACTGTTATATCATTTATGCTTTATTTGTACTTACAGCATGATCATGATTTCAGTATAGAAGTCTGGCACAGTATCATCTGAGTGGACGTTGTGGTTAATTTGATAATGATTTTTGCTTACATAATATACTTTTTTCTGTTCAGTCAGTATCTTTGGTTCAAGTGCAATATTAGGTTGACCTATTCTTTTTCTTTAGATATTCAGTATACAGCATATATGTACGCATATGCATACGTACACACACGCACACGCACACGCACACGCACACGCACACGCACACGCACACGCACACGCACACGCACACGCACACGCACACACACACACACACACACACACACACACACACACACACACATTTTGTTTATCATGATTTTTGTTTGGAATATTTTACCGTCTTTCTTCTGCCAATGAAGGACGTATAATTGTAACAGAGTTGAAGAAAAAGAAAAACACAAATGGACACAAAAGCATTATTTTAGGGATAGAACTGAAATAAAAGTTAGTGTATGTAAAGTCAGTCATACATAACAATCCTGTATGATTCTGTCCTTTGATTAAGTAAGAGAACAAGATTTATTATTGTCAGTAGCAAAATATAGATACGGAATAGTTAGAATATGCTTCCAGTGAGAACGGTTTGATATGTTTGTTTGAAACTTGGAGATATTTATGAGTTATTATCATTTTTTTATGAATAAATCAAATGAAACAGAATTAATAGTCCTTTTTAGTCTTATTAACTTGCTGTTGTATTACCTAAACTTGGATGAATCAGGCACTTGTCGTTGAATATATATTTGGAATTTATGTTGATATAAAAAATAATTGGAAATTATTTTTTTGGTAGAGATACTGAACATGTAAATTGTAACAATTTATTTTGATCAACCCTAAAGGTTAAAATCACATATTTGTATTGAGAAATAGTCTTTGCACACTTTCAATTTTTTTTCCGTCTTCTTACATAAATCACCAATATTATTCATATGCTAATTTGATGCAATGTTTGCATATTTCATCTCTAACATTTTTACCAAAATTTATATGGGGAAAAATAGATTTCATTCATCATCTTTAAATGGAGCTTTAAAAACAAATAACTTC
>NW_028234421.1:5694178-5701678 GCF_977035675.1 Penaeus japonicus | reverse complement strand
CGGCGGGCTAGGATTATGTATGCATGAACTAGGATGGGGAAAGATGGGAAAAGAGATGAGGGGGAAAGATGGGAAGAGGGGTGATGGGGGAGAAAGGGAGGAGAGGTGATGGGGAGGATGCGAAGAGGGGTGATGGGGAGGATGGGGGAAAGATGGGAAAGGAGATGAGGGGGAGATGGGGGAGAATGGGAAGAGAGGTGATGGGGAGGATGGAGGAGATGGGAAGAAGGGTGATGGGGAAAGATGGGAAAAGAGATGGGGGAGATGGGAAGAGGGGTGATGGGGAGGATAGGGGAGATGGGAAGAAGGGTGATGGGGAAGAGGGGGGAGAATGGGAAGAGAGGTGATGGGGAGGATGAGGGAGATGGGAAGAGGGAGGATGGGGAAGATGGGAAGAGGGGTGATGGGGAGAATGGGAAGAGAGGTGATGGGGAGGATGAGGGAGATGGGAAGAGGGAGGATGGGGAAGATGGGAAGAGGGGTGATGGGGAGGGTGTGAAGGTTAGAGGATAGGGAAGAGGGGAAGGAAGGAAGGAAGGAAGGAGGGGGAAGAGGGGAAGGAAGGAAGGAGGGGAGAGTGACTAGGATGGGAAATGGGGTGATGGGAAGGATGGGAAGAGAGATGAAGAACGAAGGGGGGAGGTAAGGAATAGGAGAAAGAAGGGGAAACGGAGATTGTTGTCGGTAGAGAGAAGGGAAAATTAGAAGAAGGAAAGAACAGCACAGAGAGGAAAGAATAGTAACATGGATGCGAAGATATAGAGGGAGGAGAAGAAAAGATATAATAGAAACAAGATAAAAAAAAGAATGAAGAGAATAGGTAAAGGATAGAAGGATGGGAGAAGAAAGTTGAAAGGATAGGGTTGGGAGAGAAGGAAAGAAGAGACGGGAATAAGAAAAGAAAAATGGCGCCGAACAAAAGGGAAAAGAGAAGGAGAAAGAAAACGGAGGGTCAAGAATAAAATAATAAAGACGAAAGACTTAGAAGAGAAGAGAAGAATGTAAAGAAGAAAAGGGAAAAAAGATTATAGTCAAAAGAGAAAATAGATAATGAATAAATAACAATAAGTATAAATGAAAAAGATAAACAAAATCATATTGATATGTGTTAATTAATGATCATGATTCGAAAACCGTTAACGACAATATTAGAGAAAATAAGAATGCTAAGAAAGAGAAATAAAAGTATATAAACAAAAACAAAAGAGAAGAAGATCATAGACAAATAGAGAAGCAAATTAGATCGAAATGTGAAAATAAATATAAATAAGAAAATATTTCACGAAGAAGAGATTAAAAGAAAAGAAACCACAGAGACAACACACACACAAGTCAGGAGAAGAGGGAATGTAATGCATAAAGAGAACAAACACGGTAAAGCTAATAGAAGTAACTGGATAAATAGATATAATATATGTGCATAAAAATGTGCACAAGCATACACAGACGCACACATACACAAAGCTATGGTATCAACTGTCAGTGAACCGTATTAATATACCGCTCTCTCTCTCTCTCTCTCTCTCTCTCTCTCTCTCTCTCTCTCTCTCTCTCTCTCTCTCTCTCTCTCTCTATATATATATATATATATATATATATATATATATATATATATATATATATATGTATATATATATAGATAGATAGATAGATAGATATATACATATATATTTATATCTTTCCTTCTCTGTCTCTCTCTCTCTCTTTGTGTCTTTCCTTTTCTTTCTCTCTCTCTCTCCCTCTCATCTCTCTGTCTCTCATAACGTTATATATATATATATATATATATATATATATATATATATATATATATATATATATATATATATATTATATAATATTATTATATATATATATATATATATATATATATATATATATATATATATATTGTGTGTGTGTGTGTGTGTGTGTGTGTGTGTGTGTGTGTGTGTGTGTGTGTGTGTGTGTGTGTGTTGTGCGCGTGTGTGCGTGAATATATATATATTATATATATATATATATATATATATATATATATATATATATATATATATATATATATATATCGACTGCAGGGAAGAGCAGGCATTCCAAAGACATTCATCCCAATTAACACGAGAACAAAGCCCGAGGCAGACACTTGCGGCAGAGCGTCGTGGGCGTAATCGCGAATGTCAACCGTGTGGCAGAAATGTCACGGGGGAGGGTGGGAGGGGGGGAAGGGGGATGGGGGGTGCATAGGGGCAGATAGGAGGAGGAGGAGGAGGAGGAGGAGGAGGAGGAGGAGGAGGAGGAGGAGGAGGGGGAGGAGAGAGAGAGGGAGAGAGGAGAGTGAGATAGAGGAGAGAGAGAGAGAAGAGGAGAGAGAGAGAGAGAGGAGAGAGGAGAGGAGAGAGAGGAGAGAGAGAGGAGAGAGAGGAAAGGAGAGAGAGAGAGAGAGAGAGAGAGAGAGAGAGAGAAGATAGAGAGAAGAGAGAGAGGAGGAGAGAGAGAGAGAGAGAGAGATAGATAGAGAGAGAGAGAGAGGGGGGGGGGGAGAGGAGAGAGAGAGAAAGAGAGAGAGAGAGAGATAGATAGAGAGAGATAGATAGAAAGATAGATAGAGAGAGAGAGGGGGTAGGGTAGGGGAGGATAGGGAGTAAAGGAACACTAGAGGTGGAAAGGAAGAGAATGGGGGTAGGAGTGGGGGTGGGGGGGGGAGAGAAGGATCTATTTTGCGACGGTCTCTTTCTCTTTGCAATTGCAATTTCAGGCACGAGAGGAAACGGGAGGTAATTAATGCTAACCGTCATGGTCGCAAGGTCAGGAACGGGTCCGGAGAGTTGAAAATGTCCTTTTGTTCGCTCCTCTCTACTTCTTCTTCTTCTTCTTCAAAAGAGAGGTGAGGGTAAGACACTCCATATGTATTTTTCCCTCGAGATTATTTGAAAATGTGTATAGAAATACTGTTTAATTAAGGCGTAAAGAAGCAAGCAAGCACGTATGTATGTGTAGTTTGATATAAGTACAGTTTTCCTTTTTTTCAGATTGTGTTTATGACGAAGAGAGTGTAATTAAAATCCATTAATATATACTAATATTCGTAGTATCGAGGCTTTATTCACGCCATATATATATCTCATCACACATCTCGGTATCGAAGCTTTAATTTTTATAACTAACTTTTTATAACTACTTTAATTCGCACTATTTGGGCTGGATTGGTGTCTTATAAACAACGCAATTCGAGCTAATTACGCTTCATTTGTACGTTATAATTCGAACGATCGAGGCTTCATTCCTGCTTCGTACACTAGTAATTCGCACTATTAAGGCTTCATTCGTGCTTTATAACACTATCGCTATTCGCACTATCAAGGCTTCATTCGTGCTTTATAACACTATCGCTATTCGCACTATCAAGGCTTCATTCGTGCTTTATACTCTATCGCTATTCGCACTATCAAGGCTTCATTCGTGCTTTATACTCTATCGCTATTCGCACTATCAAGGCTTCATTCGTGCTTTATAACACTATCGCTATTCGCACTATCAAGGCTTCATTCGTGCTTTATACTCTATCGCTATTCGCACTATCAAGGCTTCATTCGTGCTTTATAACACTATCGCTATTCGCACTGTCAAGGTGAAGACCTTCGTGAGGCAAAGGGCGAGAGCGAAAGAAAGAGTGAACCCCGAGTCACTGCTTCGTATTTTTTGGCGATTTTTAATGGGTTCAGTCCTGTCGAAAGATAATAATGCCTTCTTTTTGCTTTAGATTATTGTTATTATTTTCCACCAGCAAAATGATAAAGGAGTGAGTGCTGTCATCAGTACAGCGATGCACGAGCACACACACACACACACACACACACGTACGCACATACGCTAATGCACACATACACACATAGTAGCAGACACACACACACACACACATACACTAATGCACACATACACACATAGTAGCAGACACACACACACAAACACACACACTGACGCACACATACACACATGAACACAAACATCCACACATAGACACAAAAATGACTAAGGACAATAGCACCAACATAGCTCTCTTTTATGTGTATGTGTATCAGCTGTCAGGACAACACGCAACATACAAGGAGAGATATTTCGAGTCAGGTCCATGCATACGAGTATAGCTTAATGAGGCCATGATGTTACTATGAGGCTAACCCTTTATCAACATACCTGTACAAATATATCTCGGGTAAAGATAGAAAATAGAGCAGAGTTGTACCATCAGGTTTAATTTATTTTTAATTATTAAAATCGCAATAGGTAATAATAAGACAAAAACGTAATACCGAAGAAGAAAAAAAATAACAAATAAATCCGCCAACGGGAAAAGAAAACGTAATTAAGAAAACAACAACACGAAAAAAAAACACGGGCATAAAGCGCATTTTATTCTATTTTTCTTACCTTTTTAATTATCTTCATATGCTACTCCGAAAGGGAAAGCGAGCCAATGGGGTTGCGTAGAGACCGCGGGCTCGAAGTTTACCCGCCTTCTCTCCATTGTTTTCCCGTGTGTGTTTACAAGCGTTGACGTGCGGTAAATATACCACGGCGACAGCATGATAGATGACGGTACGAACAGGATAATGAACTAGGATAATGTGGCAGCCTGCTGAGCCTGCCGTTGAACGCAAAATAACGAAGGTAAGAGTTTAAAAAGGAGAAGAAGAAGAAGAAAGTGCTGAGTGAGGGAGATAGCTTCGCCCCTAAGTCCTCTTTTTTCGTACCTATTGAAAAATAAAAATAAAAAAAATATATCCCCAGTCTTTGTGAACGTAACAGTGACAAATGACCCACTCTGCCAATTTGGGAAGTTTCTCATTTCGCGTAATTAAAACGAGGGAGTCAGCGTTATTAGTTCCTATCTTTCTCATATGATACATATATTTTTTTCTAATTTTTTTAGGAGTGAGGATATTTGCACGTAACTTGGCTTTGTGTTTTTGATATTAATATGATACTTGTGCATTCTTCTGCGCATAAATAAGGGGGGGGTGGTGGTGGGTGGGGGGGGGTGGCGAGGAATCGTTTCTTACGCTGAAAAAGTAAGAGGGAGGGAGAGGGAAAGGGGGTGAGGGAGGGAGAGGGAGAGAGGGTGAGGGAGGGAGAGGGAGAGAGAGAGAGAGAGAGAGAGAGAGAGAGAGAGAGAGAGAGAGAGAGAGAGAGAGAGAGAGAGAGAGAGGGAATCGAGAGAGAGAGAGAGAGAGAGAGAGAGAGAGAGAGAGAGAGAGAGAGAGAGAGAGAGAGAGAGAGAGAGAATCAAGAGAGAGAGACAGAGAGAGAGAAGAGAGAGAGAAGAGAGAGTGAGAGAGAGAGAGAGAGAGAGAGAGAGAGAGAGAGAGAGAGGGAATCGAGAGAGAGAGACAGAGTGAGAGAAGAGAGAGAGAGAGAGAGAGAGAGAGAAAGAAAGAGAGAGAGAGAGAGAGAGCGAAAGGTGGGGGGGGGGGGGGGGGAGAAAGAAAGAAAGAAAAAATGACATACACATCCATATGATTCATGTAGATGTTTGCAAAACGAAAACAAAGCCCATTTACGTGACCCGTATTGCAAAGGACACACATCCGCAAATCTAGTGATAGTTACAAACTGACAAACAAAATTACATGCATCATATCATGCACAAACACTTACATTACATGCACAGACATGCACATATCCGGACAAACAGGTCGCAGTGTCCACCACATGACTACAGTTCATGGCATCGAAGCGTGACATTGCAAAGCCGTATTTTCACATTGCAAATCAATATCTCCTGGTCATCATTTTCACAGTCTTGTGTCTAAATCTCTCGGGCTTAAAGCGTTTTTGCTTTTGATGTATGTTATCATTTAAATCTACATACACACGCACATGTATACAGACACACACACGCACATGCATACAGACACACACACGCACACGCACACGTACACACACACACACACACACACACACACAGCCACTTAGACACACGATCCCCCCTACCCCACCCCCATCCCCATCCCCACCCCCACACCCCCACAACACACACTTACTCCTCTTTTTCATAACAATTAACACCCTGTTAGAATATCCTGTTAGAATATCCTGTTAGAATATCCTGTTAGACCATCCTGTCAGAATATCCTGTTAGAATATCCTGTCAGAATATCCTGTTAGAATATCCTGTCAGAATATCCTGTTAGAATATCCTGTTAGAATACCCTGTTAGAATATCCTGTTAGAATATCCTGTTAGAATATCCTGTTAGACAAACCCTTCCTCCCTCACACGTTCCTTCCTGTTTCTACTCTGTTCTCCCAACAAAGAACAGAACACGGAACACTTCTCTGACTGGAACACTGTGTAAGTAGATCAAGGTTCCCTCCACCCCCCCCCCCTCCTTGTGATTGTTCAATTGTTCACTTCTTAATCTTCATCTCGTTAGTTATTAGTAGCTGGTCTTATTATTAGCTGTTATTATTATTATTAGCTGTTCCTATTCTTATTAGTTCCTGTTGTGCAATACTGTTATCCCGTTGAAAGAAAAAGAAGAAGAAGAAAAAAACAAAAACAAAAACAGATACTCTGAGATACGATGAAGGTTTGAAGTGCATGATTTTAAGTATTATGTGCCATGTAGAGATATATGAACACTGGTTAATTTGTTAATAGATTCCTAATCATATCAATCTTTACAATCGTCCAATATATGATTAGAATTAAGAAGAAAAAAAAAAAAAAAAGAGAAACTTCCCAACCAATCTAATGCAAAGAAAAAAAAACAAAAAAAAAAACAAACAAAGAACACTCATAATATCAAGAATTATCTCGAGATCTCATGACCACCGCGGTCAGCATAAGGAAGCATCACAGCCGGGCGCACTGTTCGCATGATAAATCAGCGTCATGCAGTCACATGCTGGCTCTGATTTCTCACGCTCTTGGGGTATTTGTCTCCATTCGAGAACTTTCTGACATACTTACCTTTCAACACTCCAGTTAGGCGGATGATGAAGATGATAAAGAGAAAAAAGAGAGAGGAAGTCATCATTATTATAGTCTAGTATTGTTACTATTGTTATCATCATGATTATTATTATAATGATGATGAGTATCATTATTATCATGACTATTACTCTTATTATCATTAGTATTATTGTTGTTATTGTTGTTTTTTATCATCATGGATGTTATGCTTATATTTAGTTTTTTTTTAACGTCAATCAAATAAGCAAGATACTATTATAGGTGATATGAAATGTTATTATAATGATAATGAATTGTAGTTATAATGATAAGGGTAATGGTAATGACAATAGTCAGATAATGATAATAACACTGATAATGATTAGGACAACAATCAGATTGATAATGATAATAACAAAGACAATGATGATAACAATAATCAGAATAATGATGATTATAACAATGATAATGATGACAATAAAAGTGATAAGACTAAGGATTCTAAGGATGATGATAGTGATAACAAGTATAAAACATTACCATGATATTAGCAATAATATGATATTG
>NW_028234421.1:5657493-5664078 GCF_977035675.1 Penaeus japonicus | reverse complement strand
AGGGAGAGGAGGGGAGAGGGAGAGGGAGAGGAGGGGAGAGGAGAGGAGAGCGAGGTGGGAGAGAGGGGGGAGAGGAGCGGAGAGGAGAGGAGAGGAGAGAGAGATGAGAGAGGGGGGAGAGGAGAGGAGAGGAGAGGAGTGGACGAGGGGTAGGGAGAGGGGAGGGGAGGGGAGGGGAGGGGAGGGGCGAGGGGAGGGGAGAGGAGAGGAGAGGAGAGGAGAGGAGAGTGGAGAAGGGGGGAAGAGGAGAGGAGAGGAGAGGAGAGGAGAGGAGAGAGGGGGGAGAGGAGAAGGAGGAGATGAGAGGAGAGGAGAGGAGAGGAGAGGAGGGGAGAGGGAGAGGAGAGGGGAGGAGAGGAGAGGAGAGGAGAGGAGAGGAGAGGAGAGGAGAGGAGAGGAAAGGAGAGGAGAGGAAAGGAGGAGAGGAGAGGAGAGGAGAGGAGGAGAGGATAGAGAGGGGGGAGAGGAAGAAAAAGAGGAGAGGAGAGGGGAGAAAGGGAGGTAGGGGGATTTAGAAGAGAGAAAGGGAGGGAGGGGGAGGGGGGTGGGGGGAAGATCCTGTTTGACGGGCAGTGAGCTTCGCCTATTTGGGACTGCCGACAGAGGGTTTCCGAAGTCTGACAACCACTCTGCCTAGGCCTCGCGGGATACGAGTGGCGAACGCGTCCGTCGGACCCTCGTACACCCTCCCCCACTCTATCATCATCACCATCATCCTTCTAGTATCATCATTCATCTATCATCATTCCTTTATTATCATCATCATCCCTATCTCATCATCATCATCATTATCCCTCTATTATCATAATCATCATCCCTCTATTATCATAATCATCATCATCCTACCCCCTCTATCATTATCATCATCATCCTACCCCCTCTATCATTATCATCATTATCATCCCTCTAATATCATCATCATCATCCTACCCCCTCTATCATCATCATCCTACACCCTCTATCATCATCATCATTATCATCCCTCTAATATCATCATCATCATCCTACCCCCTCTATCATCATCATCCTACACCCTCTATCATCATCATCATTATCATCCCTCTAATATCATCATCATCATCCTACACCCTCCATCATCATCATCATCTTCCTACACCCTCTATCATCATCATCATCATCATCCTACACCCTCCATCATCATCATCCTACACCCTCCATCATCATCATCACCATCTTACACCCTCCATCATCATCATCATCATCATCCTACACCCTCCATCATCATCATCCGAATCCAGCCACATCATCATCAACCAGCTTACACCCTCCTTCTTCAATCTATGCATCGACTCCATCTAGCATATTCTTCAACCTTACACATCCATTTATACCATCTTCTATCCTACAAAATCTCCCCATCATCATCACATAACAACATCCTTTCAAAACCCTCCATCATCATCATCATCCTACTCCCTCTATCATCATCATCCCTCCATTACCATCATCATCCTACACCCTCCATCATCATCATCACCATCTTACACCCTCTATCATCATCCTACACCCTCTATCTATCTATCATCATCCTACACCCTCCATCATCATCATCATCATCATCCTACACCCTCCATCATCATCATCATCATCATCCTACACACTACAATATTAAATCAAGCATAAGCCTTAAAATACACTTAATCATCATTTAAACATACTTTTTTAATTAATAATAATACAAACTCGATATAAGCATTATGAATCATATAACACTATAGTAATCATAAGCTTAAGACAACAGAATCTGATTATCTTCTTAAGTATAACTATTATTTCATCATAATCTATGATCTCAATATCTGAAAGGTCTACAATTTCAAATCGCTAAGCTTAGAGGGATACAGTTTAGATAGAGCTAATGATGTAAGAGGAGAGAAGATGGAGAGGGAGAGGAGAGAGAGAAGAGGGGAGGAAAGGGGGAATGAGGGGAGAGTAAGGTAATAGGGGGAGGGAGGAGGGGAGGTGGGCAGAGGTGGGGAGAGTGGGGAGAGAGGGGAGGAGGGGATGGAAGGAGAGGTTGATAGGGAGAGGGAGATGGTAAGGAGGGAGAGGAGTAGTGTATAGTGCTATATGTGTGTGCTCGAGGCGTAGTGATATTAGTGCTATGGTTTTAGATTAGTGTCAGATTATTGATAGGATGGGCGAGCAAGATGGTGTGAGTATCTGGATATGGAGCGGGATATGGGAGAGAGTGATATTACGGGTGAGCTACTGGAGAGGGCAGGGAGAGGGGGGATCGGAGGAAGGAGGCGAGAGTATCTGGAGATTTGAGGCGATTGCTAGGGGACGGGATCGGGGCGGGGGGTCCGTGTGTGGGTTGGATAAGTTGGAGTTGTGTACTCTGACGTGGGTCGTTTGTAGGTGAATGGAGGGGAGGGTTGGTCATTGGGAAGGGAGATGGGCAGTTTAAGGGTATGGTGAATGGGAAGGGATGTTTCAGGGGATGGGGAAGGTGTGGGTTATGGGAGGTGGGAGGGGACGGAATTGAGGTAGAGGAGATACACGGAGAGAGCATGGCTGGTATTTGGGACCGGCTGCTCGGGGAGAAGAGGGGAGACTTTCCAATGCAATGCCCAAAGAGGGACTAGTGAATCAACGAAAGCAGCAGAGTCTAAAACATAAAAAAAAAACCACGTTTGCAGGATGAAACCACGATGTTGAAACGCTTGAGGCAAGACCCTTTATCAGTGTCCGCTCATAATCAGAAACGTCATCCGTTTTCGTTACATTTTTAATGCATACACAGAGCCGGCATGCGTATGCACTTGCCTGTCGCTTTGTTCTTTTGAATATATATATATATATATATATATATATATATATATATATATATATATATATATAATTTCGCTTCTACATTCCTTAATTTATATTCAAGTATAATTGCTTTTCTTGTTGTTTAATTATCAGTATCACTGCCCCCCCCCCTCCCTCCCTCCTTCCCTCCTACCACCAGTCTTTCTTTAGAAAATAACCATAAATATAAAGCAAAATATGACTGACTTTATAGATTTGGCTGTATTATACCGTTTCAGTTATTAACTATCCACTATACAAAAAAGTATAATTTACCTCATTTCAAAATTACGCCACGATTCGCCTTTCCAACTTGTGTCATAATTTTTCGAAAATCTAATCCGATACATATTGACTAGCAATTGGCATCTCCCAAGCTCTTTTATATATATATATATATAAAAAATCAAGTAACTTCAGAAAAATAATAACCTTGACGTGTTTATAAGACGTGACCCTCACATCAGGGAGTTGTTTTGTCTGCAGAGAATTCAATCAGCGAATCAGCAGGCCTTGTAAGCACCCGGATTGCAAACTCAACAATTTGTGTGTTCTACTGTACGATGTTGCGACATACTCTTTTGCCACATGCATTAGGTAGCTAGTTACTTATGCTGTATGTTGGATGATGTTTTTTTTTTTTAATATGCATTATTTGAGGTAAATAGTATGTTAATCGTTAATTAGTAATAGGGTTTCAACAACTGATTAGCTATTAATATCATTGACTAATAAAACTACTCAGTTAACCAGTGATATATATAATAACTTGTATAGCTTGGTTACTTGATGGGGACTTCTTCAGCAATAGCAAAACTGTCCAATTCAAATACCAAATTATACTGTAAATCTGAGTTAAACGTTTGTAATCATAATCAATTATATAATCTCCCGTGCACACAGATAGACATACATACATATACACAGAAACAAGCACAAACACACAATGGGGCATGAAGTAAATCCATAACATACACACAAACATTGACAAAAACGAAAAACAAAATTAGGTACAATACAAACACACTACATATTCCAACACAACATCAACACAACACAACACAAACACCAACCACCAACCAAGACAAAACACCGCCTTAAAATACTTACATCTCCAAAAAAGCCCGTTTACACTACCCCAAGAAGAAGGCACTACAAACGAACAAGGCACAAGGGTAATAAACACTAAAATAACGCAGAAAACCCAAAGACGTTTTCGTCAACCCCCCCCCCCCCCCCCCCCCCCCCCCCCTCACGATAAGACGTGCTTGCTTATTCCTTATTACCGATAGACGGTCTCTTCCTTCCTTCGCGGTCAGTCCTGCAAATGCAAGGCAAGGCGCAGAGAGAGGAGATAGCAACAGCTGAGAGCTCGGGTATGGATTGAACGAAGAATGTACAGCACGCGAAAGTACACACACTGTTCGACGACGAAGTAACGCTTGCCAGTTAAGCTTAAAATTTCGTATTTGAATTATCTTCTGTCTTTTTTCTTTTCTTTTTTTTAGCTAAAAACTACGATAAGGATATTTTTTTTTTTTTTTTTTTTTTACAAATGGGATTACGAAGCGTTTTGTATTTTCTTTTTCTTTTTTTTTTTCTTTTTTCATTGGGTGGTTGTCTCATGTTTTAGAAAGAAACGGAAACGGCAAGTCTTAGCAAGTGGTTACTCATGACTCGGTCTGTTCTGTCATCAATCAAACAATCCCCAAAAAACTAATTCAAAACAACACAAAAAGTTCAAAAAATACAACCCAACCAACGCAAATGCGAGACATGTGGCGGGGGACATCCAAAGGGTTTATAACAAATCCACGCTAAGCTGTATGTGGGGAGATGGAGTGTGGGTGTGGGTGTGCTAGTATGGGGTGAGAGGTGTTAGGGTTTTTCTAGGGGGTCTATGGGGTGGTTGTTGTGGGGTGCAACGCCCGGAGATGTGTGTTGCAGTGTCGTGCGTGCATTATGTGATAGTGTGTGTTTAGATGGTACACTGTATTTTAAAGGTCTTGGTATGTATGTTGATGTACACAGAAACACACAACATATCACACTCACTCATACAAGAGTATAACTATATAACATATTAAAAAAATGTATATACATATACATAGTACATTATCTACCATGTCTAGAACATCATATATATATATATAAATTCACTCAAATATCAGTATAAATATATATTACATATATACCAGAGCATATACTCCATACAAACCTGACAATACCACACACACACACACAACACACACCAACACTCACAACAACACACACACACCCCCCACAACTATATAATATATATATATCAAATTTTTTATTTTTTTATTTTATATATATAAGTGTGTGTTTATCTCAGTATACATATAATAACACGTATGCCTAAAATATATATATATATAATCTCATATATATACACAATATATATATAAATATATATACACTTTACTATATATGTATGTGTGTGTGTAGTGCTTGTGTGATCTCCGCGAGTGTGCGATCGCGAGATTGGCGTACGTAGCATGCGGCTGACGGCATATAGTTTAATGGTTAAACCCTGTTTACCCAATGTTCCACGAGAATGTAACCCAGTATAACACCCCCCGGTGCACTTTGTGAGGAATGGCGTATCAAAGTCAACATATGTTGTAAACCCCGCTGTAAGCAATCGTTATTGATTTTAAACCCATTGTGTACGAGGGGAAACGTGTTCGTACTTTTTAGTTTCAGGTGTCGGGCCAGTTTTCGTTTTTTTTTTTTTTTTATCGAACTTCCGGGGTGGTGGGTGGGGGGTTGGGGTGTGGGGGGGGGCCACACCCCACGGGGGGGTGATGTTGGGGGGGAGACCGGGGGGGGGGGGGGGGGGGGGTATCAAGACCACAATTAGTGAAAACCAACAACAAGAAAAAAGAAAAAAAAAAAAAAAAAAATAAAAAAAAAAAAAAAAAAAAAAAAAAAAAAAAAAAACATTTTTCGTTATTGGTCGTTAGGTTGTATGTTTACGCACCATGGTTCCCAGTTCTTAAAAAAGCACTGTGGTTTACATATCCACCCTACTGATCCGAAACTCTGATATTTCACAGAATCTTGTGACAATGCGACTTGGTTGCTTGTCATTTTCCTCTTTGTATTACACATACACACAAAATATTCAACATATATATTTATATATATATATATATATATATTATATATATATATATATATATATATATATATATACATAACATATATGTTCATAAATATATATGTATATATATATATATATATATATATATATATATATATATCGTAATATATATATATATGTATATATATATTTTATTTATATATATATATATATATATAAAAATCTATTTATCTATATATCTATATATATATACCTGTTTCCTGTTGTATATAAAAAAAAAAAAAAAAGTTATATATATACTTATATATATATATAATATATATATATATATATATATATATATATATATATATATATATATATACACATGCATAGATATCTATATGTATATTCGAATATATGTAAGTATATATATATATATATATATATATATATATATGCATATATATGTTTTTTTTGTATATATATGTATGTATATATATATACATATATATGTTTTTTTGCATAAAAAAAGACCGAGAGAGCAACGGAAATACGCCATTATACGCATGTACGACGTGCATCCAAGCAGGGGACACTAACCTAGAAAGTAGAATGATCTAAATACCAAAAAAAACACTAATTCTACAAACAAAAATTAC
>NW_028234421.1:5639993-5652493 GCF_977035675.1 Penaeus japonicus | reverse complement strand
TGTGTGTGTGTGTGTGTGTGTGTGTGTGTGTTTGTGTGTGTTTGTGTGTGTTTGTGAGTCTGTGTGTATGTATGTATATATATTTCTATATCTATCTATCTATCTATCTCTATCTCTATCTCTCTCTTTCTCTCACGTGTGTGTGTGTGTGTGTGTGTGTGTGTGTGTGTGTGTGTGTGTGTGTGTGTGTGTGTGTGTGTGTGTGTGTGTATATATATATATATATATAAAGGTATATATATATATATATATATATATATATATATATATATATATTATATATATCTATAAAAGGTATATATATATATATATATATACATATATATATATATATAAAGGTTTATATATATATATATATATATATATATATATATATATATATATTTATATATAAAGGTATATATATATATATATATATATATTTTTGTTATATATATATATATATATATATATATATATATATACTTTTTATATATATATATAAAGGTGTATATATATATATATATATATATATATATAAAGGTATATATATATATATATATATATATATATATATATATATATATATATATATAAAGGTATATATATATATATATATATATATATTATATATAAAGGTATATATATATATATATATATATATATATATATATATATAAAGGTATATATATATCATCTCTCTATATCTCTCTAAATATCTTCTAAATAAATATTTTCTCTTTTTTTCTTTTTTCTCTCTCTGTGTACATGCAATATAAATTGGCATTCTTGCTGTGTTTAGTATTTAGTTTCTGCATCATGTCTTGTATGGGCTTATGTTACTATAGAATATCTGTGCATCCAATTTATCTGCATTTATTTAAAGAATTATCTGCAAAGGAACTAGAATATAGTAGTTTAAATTACTTTCCATAACTTTGTATAAGTTATCCTAAAGACAGTCTAGAACTTTCGTTTTCTTTCGACTACAAATGAGAAAAAGAAAATGGGCTGTAAGGGTAAACTATTCTGATTCTTCTCGTAATTTATCAAGGTAGAAATTAATACTCATTCAAGACCAAAGTGGGATCATTTAACCCTTATATGGGTGACATAACATACATGACGTGGCCTGACGAAGGGCGACATGAGCTGCGAAAATCGATACCTCGACATGATGACTCTTCTGACGAAGGGCTGCGACATCTTCGCGATCCGCTGACCGCGCCCCCCGCGACCACAAAGGGCGCCCGCGTTTGCCTCCGACTTCGACCCCCTCCCGGTCGACTACACCCCCGGACGCTGGACCGACATCGCGACATACTTCTGATCCCTTTGTTATCGGTGATCTTTTTCCTTCTCCTGACCCTCTCTTTTCTTTCTCTGCTTCTTTTCTGGACTTGCACCCCTTCTCCTTTCCCGCCCTTCTTTCTCCTCCTTGACGAAGTCTAGGGCGATCGGACTCCCCATCACGACGCCGGACCCGACGACATAATGGGGTCCCGCGACGCGAGCGGACAGCCGCGGCGACGCGCGGACCTGCCCGACAAACCATCTCGCATCTCCGGCCCAGCGCCGACCAGCGAACCATGCGCGATCACGATATCCCATGCCCTGGCGCCGATCCTTCGCCCCGCCGGGTCCCGACCATCACATCGACTCGCCCCACCCGCGCGGCCGTGACATTCCCGCTTCGCCGCCGTGTCGACAGGCGACGTGCGACGCGACACCCCGACTCTCCCGCCCGACCGACCCGACCCGCCGACATCATCGAGCGCGGACTGCCGCTCGCACGACGCCCGCCCCGACCCGACATCGCGACCCGACCCGACATCATCCCGCGACGCCTGCTTCGAGCTTGGGCGAATCACCATGAGCGACCACACGGCCGCCGACACTCACGCGGAAGACCCCGACATGACCCATCCACCCCGACTATCCCGGCGCCTTCGCGACTTCGACATTCATTCATGACGTTCGCGGGCGGGATTTTGGTTCTCTAATTTCTTCCGTATGATTTTATCGTTGGCAATCACCCCATACATAGTGAACTTACTCAATCTTTTATTATTATTTTATTGTTTCCCACTATGGGTAATAACTGAGTGATGATGCAATTTGCAGTCATAATTACTATGATTACCATGAATTAAGCAAAATGGGTTTCTTTTTTCTCACCTAACATGTCATTCCAAAACCTAGATGGCACCCACTTTCTCTAAAACCAGCAGGGAGAGAGAGCCTTGGAATGGAGAAGAAGGTGAGAGCGAGAGGGAGAGAGAGCCTTGAGAGGAGAGATGGAGAAGAGACGGAGATAGGGAGTGTGCCTTGACAGGGCACCCCATCATCACCCCGCATTACCCCATCACCGCCCCCCACCCATCCATTGTCTCTAGCAAGCCCTATCTTTATAGAGCGATGGTACACAGAAAATTGCCACCCTCCTGATTTAAAGTACCGCCAATGAAGGATGTGCAGACAGAACGAGAAGAGGAAGGTGACTTAAACCATGCCCAGTGTCTACAATGTGCCCTTGTGCCAGTAGGGATGCCTTTTATTGTGGCACTCACAGTCATAAGCACAGGTTTCCTTCCTCTTCTCTACCTCTTCATGTTATCTTTATTGTGGATGGTCATATGTTTCGTATTCGTTCATGACAGTACACAAATACGAAAAAATAAAGTTTATTTTTGTCCTTCCATAATATAGCAATACTTCTTTCACACTGAGTATAAAGAAAACCATGAGCTGATGTGGTCCCTATGCTACATTTTTAGTCAACTGCAGCATTGATAGAGCCTGCAATATGACACGTTTAAGTCTCTAAATGCAATAAAACACAAAAAGGGCTCTAGTTTTACAATGAGTGACTGAAAAAGAATGAGAAAAGTCAAAGTATATTAAATGAAGCTGCATGGCTCTGAAATAAAACCCATCCTGAAAACTGGCTAAGCGAATCTATCCCGTTTGCAATGGGTTATGCATACCTTTAAATGACATAGTTTTTAAAGCACTTTCTGTACAAAATTCATGACAAGGTGAGCGTAATATCAACCTAATAGCAATCTAATGGTTCTTTAATTATTCTCAGTGACAAAGCAGAGGTCAGCGAGTACGTATCTTCACGGCTGTCATTCAAGGTCACTCACAGATCGTGGCAACTTTATTTCTTTCTTTGAGTTCAGTTATGAAACAATGTCATAATTAGGGTTGTGACATTAGCTTATAAGCTTAAAATTAAAATATTTAAGCTTTTTTAACATAAAAGCTTCGAAAAATAAGCTTTTTATTAAAAACTTAATCCAAGAATATTCTTTTTAAATAATGTTCAGTCTGTGCATCTTTAATGTTCTAATTTTGTTTACAGAGTTAAACTTTATTCATAACAAAGATTTCCAATATTATAGACAAAAAGGTAATTGTTTGAATGGAATTTATAATTGTTAAAGCACAAACAATTAATAAAGAATTATTTTCCAATATGAGAGAGAGAAAAAAACTACGTTGACCAGAGAAGAATAATAATAATAAAAAATAAAAAAATGAGAAGAGGAGAAAATGAGGTGATATGTTGACCCTGTAGCCCTGTAAGTGAACAGTATTCACGACAGAACTGCAAGGTCAACAGGTAAGTCTCTGTTAAGTTTTGGTTTCATTTTATGGATAAAAATGGATTCTAATGTTCTAATGTCCTGTTTATTTGACTTCGCTTATGTTAAAATTTATTTATTGGAAAAAATGTTTATTGATTGTTTGTGCTTTAACAATTATAAATTTCATTCAAACAATTACCTTTTTGTCTATAATATTTGAAATCTTTTATTTGTCTGTAATGTATTATTATTATTGTAATTTTATTCATATATCATTCTGTATATACGTGTAGTGAACTAAAGTGATTGAAACCACAACTACTTTCTTCCATCAACACATCGCTCTTTCAGCTCTACAATTCCTTGCAAACGATAGAATTGGCATATCAGTTACTAGATAGTAGATTCTTAAGTATTTCCGTCGGTTACTTAAAGGTAAGTTAGTAGCATTTTCATAGTTCCATAGATGTAATATTTACTTCTAAATTATAAACTTTACTACTTTCTCAACATTTCAGCTTGCAAAGATGCCAAAAATTCAGGCACACAAGCTCAAAAGAAAATTACTCGATGAGTTCAAAGACTTTGAGGATGTTGATGGAGTGATAGAGTGCAAGTTTTGTCATGTGAAGGTGAGAAAATGGTATATACGTCAAGTATTTTCTTAATCTAGTTTTCAGAGGCAAGACAGAATCGGACACTCAATGACGGTATAACACTCACTTGAATGCGACGTTATTAGTTTGTTATATTAGAATGAACTGCTGTTCATCTGAATATATTAATATTAGAAAATGTTGAAATATTCGTTAGCCACTTAAAATTGAGTCTTATCAAGTAATGAAACCGTTGTTGGAAAATATTTTTATACGCTTAAAAAGATTATTTTATGAGCTTAAAGCTTAAGCTTATAAAATTATTTCAAATAATTTTTTGTCACAACCCTAGTCATAATTATTTTAAAAGGGACGAAAACCCGAAACTTTATTATATTTTCGTGAAAAAGCGTACGTTTTAGACTTAGTATTGTAGAGCCTAAAGCCTTTTTTAGGAAGTATATATGTGTGAAGGGATGTACTTTTTTATGAAAAGATATAAAATTCCGAAAGATTATTTGATATTGGTAGGTAGAGATTTCATTTAATGTGACTATTAATCATTTTTTTCTATCATATTTAAGTGTACTAAGCACAATCGTATTTTTAATTAAGTTAATGTATGATTATATATGAATGTTTTTAACTTGTAAATTTTATGAAATAAGATCAAATAGACAGTACTAATATCCAAAGTTAAAAGACAAAAAAATATTATTTCGTAAATTGCCAAAGGTGAAAATATATGACCATAAACAGAAGTACCTTCTTCATATTGGAAATTAAGCACGCATTCAATACACTTCATTCTTATATGAAAAATTGCTGATAAAGTTTCATTGTCAAAAAAGATGTAATCAGTGTTCGCAAATATAGGTTCACGAAAAAGAAACACAAAGCGTATAACTCTAAAGTTTACTAAGATTTCACATATAAAATGAAAAGCAATATCACTGAAAATGCAACTGAAACTAATACACAATCACATTGGAATGTTGAAACGAAATAATATCAAGTCACTTACATTCTATTTATCAGTGCAGAGAAAAATGTAGTCATATTTTTTTACAAAACCTCAAAATACATTTTATCATCATAAAAAATGATACATCAGATATGTTTCTTTTCATTAAGATACACGAAATATATATCTTGCTACAAAGCGAAAATACCATCATTAGATATACCAACACGGACATGTCAGTTCACTCAGTGTTGGAACAATGATTAGTTTATGTACATTAATTTCTGCCTATTTAATGGAATGCATGGGTTGGGTTAACAAACACTGCAGTTTCTGTAACACCTGTATTACAAAATTTATTTTTAAAGTAACTCTTCTGTGATATACTCTTTGGTGATGTAACATATTTATTTCCCCAAACTCTTAAAGAAAAATGGCTTCTTTTAATCAAGAAACACCTGTTGTATCCTAAAAGTATTTGAACAGGAGATTAAAAAAAAAATATTTGTTGCATATCCTTTGAATATATAGAGATTCAAGTCATTATTGAGAATTTTAAGATCGTGCACACTTATCTGTGTTAATCGCGTATAATTATCTAAGGGTAAAATTTCTGAATATTTGTTTTACAAAAAATTTATCTAAAGAACTATAAGATATGGGACACTATGAAAGAACTATATAAAATTTCAATATAAAAATGAAATGCCAAAATATCAATATAAAAATGAAATATCAATATAAAAATGAAATATCAATATAAAAATGAAATGCCAAAATATCAATATAAAAATGAAATGCCAAAATATCAATATAAAAATGAAATGCCAAAATATCAATATAAAAATGAAATGCCAAAATATCAATATACAAATGAAATGCCAAAATATCAATATAAAAATGAAATATCAATATAAAAATGAAATGCCAAAATATCAATATACAAATGAAATGCCAAAATATCAATATAAAAATGAAATGCCAAAATATCAATATACAAATGAAATGCCAAAATATCAATATAAAAATGAAATGCCAAAATATCAATATAAAAATGAAATGCCAAAATATCAATATAAAAATGAAATGCCAAAATATCAATATAAAAATGACACACATAATGCCAAAATATCAATATAAAAATGCACGTGCCAAAAACCCTATCAAAATAAAATTTAAAATCATTAATACTGCCCCCCGTCCCATTCCCTCTCCTCCCTCACTGATTTCTATACTGCCATGTTAACCAAAATTTTATAAAAAGTACTCAAGGACCAGCGCCAAGGTATGGTGAGACCAAGATCAGCTTTAGTTGTTCACGGACCGCAGATCGTGGGCAGAACATTTAAAATAGCACCTGCTCTCATGTGCAGCTGTACCGTTCCCATGCATACCATAACAGTATGTCCAAACCTTATCTTTATATTCTCCTGTCTAAGGTACAAAATCTTATCATACTTGTTGAAAATGGACTTGACCCTTCCTCCATCATAACTGGCTGTTACTTTCACCTCAGCCACTCAGCATGGAGAAGCCAGGGATTGGGATCAGGCAGGAAGGTACACAGAAGATTCTGCTGTTGTCATGAACGTCCGACGTTTACGGGTACTTGTATTTGTGCCATCTGACAAAGCGCATGACTACATGACCATGTTAGCTAATGACTTTAGCAAAAATTTCCCTACACACCCTGATTTGCCAGTGCTTGCTGTCAAGTTCAAGAAAGCAACACAAGCTCGCAATCCACCGAGAACACATGAAAGAAGAGTGCCAACGAGCAGGAAGAAGCATCAGCTGATAAACAAGGGAGTTGAAAACACTAGTAGAAATAATGGACAAAGGAACCTTAATTGGTCTGCAGTTGCTGGTTGATGTAGCGAAGGTGATGACCACCCGTGTCGATTTGCAAGTATTGAGTATTTCTAACGTCCTTCTCACTAGTTAATTTCGATAAGGTACTTTCACTCGACCATTCAAGATGATTGCAATATGCCAATTGGTAAGCATTAGGCACTTCCTTTTTCGATGTTAGTCTGGTCACTCTAAGGTGACTTAAGTTTGCCATTCTGTCTTAGTTGTCGAGACATCGTCCTGCGCTCTCTGTTTTTTTTAAGCCCTCTGGGTAATCGCCTAATGGTTAGCACCGGTCTTGGAGTACTTATACAACTACTTATAATAATAAAATAAAATATAAACATCACATATAAAACAAAATAATAACAAAAAATAACATTGTACCAGCAGTATATCACAAATTCATAATTTCAGAAATCACATCCACAGGAAATAGCCGAGCATCAGCAAGGGGAGGAGGAGAGACGGAGCCACGTTGGTCGAGCTGTTGCAGAGGATGGAGTTGCAAAAACACACGTGCTCTGAAGCCAGTCCGTTGAAGTTGGCGGCTTGGCAGACGTTCGGATACACCTTGTCTGCGCAGCCCTTCTTGGCGTCCCCGAAACCCACTGTTAGAATGAAACATTATTACAACTTCTAATAAGAAAGATAATTATTTATTTTTATTTTTATTTTTATTTTATTTCCATTATTATCATTATTATTATTTTTTTTTTTTTTTTTTTTTTTCTTTTTTTTATTATCATTTTTTTTTCTTTTCTTTCTTTCTTTATGGAAGTGTAATCAGATCTATAAAAGCTTTCAATATGTATTTGTTTGATCTAACTAACAGCAAAAATACCAAACATGACTTCAGAACCCAAATTCTTTAAACCGGGTGACGAAATAACTCTTATCACGATGACCTGGTTTCATCTTTAATTATCTCAAAGAGTAACACGGGATGAAATGCACACAATAAACTTACAGACTTTGGCTCCAATGGAGAAACAAGAGCCAGAGAAACAGGGTACAACCGACCACTTATCTCCTGGGTTGTGGTCGTAGCAGAACCATCCAGAAGCTGAAACGGAAAATTTGATAAATAAGAATATGTGCTTCATTAATATTCTTAAGAATAGGTGGTTGATTAATATTCTTAAGAATAGGTGCTTCATTAATATTCTTAAGAATAGGTGCTTCATTAATATTCTTGAGAATAGGTGCTATATTAATATTTTTAAGAATAGGTACTTCATTAATATTCTTAAAAATAGGTGCTCCATTAATATTCTTAAGAATAGGTGCTTCATTAGTATTCTTAAGAATAGGTGCTTGATTAATATTTTTGAGAATAGGTGCTTCATAAATATTCTTAAGAAATATTCTTAAAAATAAGTGCTTCATTAATATTCTTAATTAATATTCTTAAGCTAAGTAAGATTATAGACGGTATAAGGGTAAATTACATCATAATTAGGTACCTGAAGAATTATCAAAATGGAGCTTGATTAATATTAAGCGAAGTAAAAATGCAAATAAAGAATAACGAAAGATTATAGACTGTATAAGGGTAAATCTCATTATGATTAGGTACCTGAAAATTATCAAAAGGGAGCTTGATTAATAGTCTTAAGGTAAGGAAAATGAAAATAAAGAATAAATAAAGTTGATAGACGATATAAGGGTTAATTACATCATAATTACATACCGGAATAATCATTAAAAAGGAAACGGGTATTTAACAGTTAATTACCAACACTGGCATTCTCTAGTGCACCTGTTTCCTATTGTACTTAAATTTTATTTCAACTACAACTAAGTTATGTTTCATGTACAAGTTTATGTTACATGTTACCTATCATAACCGTATGGTGTATAGGGTGTAAAGTCGAATGAGAAAGAGGAAGAGGAAAGATGATTGAGAGGACGAATGAGGAATAGGAAAGATGATGGAGAGGACGAATGAGAAAGAGGAAGAGGAAAGATGATGGAGAGGACGAATGAGAAAGAGGAAGAGGAAAGATGATGGAGAGGACGAATGAGAAAGAGGAAGAGGAAAGATGATGGAGAGGACGAATGAGAAAGAGGAAGAGGAAAGATGATGGAGAGGACGAATGAGAAAGAGGAAGAGGAAAGATGATGGAGAGGAAGAGAATGAGATAAATGAGGAGGAATGAGATGGAAGAGGACGGATAATGAAGAATGAAGTAGGAGAAGAGGAGAGATTGGATGGAGATGGACGAATGAGAAAGAGGAAAGGAGAGGATAAGGTTGATGGGCTGAGGACGAATGAGGGAAAGAGGAAGAGGAAAGATGAATTGAGAGGACGAATGAGAAAGAGCGAAGTAGGACAGTGGAGGAAAGACTGATTGAGGAGGTACGAAATGAGGGAAAGAGCGAAGAGGGAAAGATGATGGATCGAGGTGTCTCGAATGAGAAAGAGCGAAGTAGGAAAGAGGATGTGTGAGGACGAATGAGAAAGAAGGAAGAGGGAAAGGATGTATCGGAAGAGGACGAATGAAAGAGGAAGAGGATTTAGATGAGGGCAGGACGAATGAGAAAGCAGGAAGGAGGAAAGATCGATTGTTGAGAGGACGAATGAAAGAAAGACGGATCTAGAGAATGAAAGAATATGATGGACTGAAGGACGGGAAAATGAGGAAAGAGCTGAAGAGCGAGAAAGATGGGATGGAAAGTGTGGACGATATGAGGAAAGAGGAAAGAGGGAAAGATGATTGAGAGGTAGACTGACGTGAGAATCAATGAGTGAAAGAGGGTAAATAGGTGATGGAGAGGCCAGAAATGAGGAAAGAGGAAGGGGCGCAAAGAATTGATGAAGAGGACGAATGAGAAAGCGGAAAGAGGAACAGATGATGGAGAGGACGAATGTAGAAATAGGAAGGGGAAAGAAGATGATGGAGAGGACGAATGAGAAAGAGGATTAAGAAGGAAAGATTGATTGGATGAGGATCGGACATGAGAAGAGGTAATGGATGGGAATGATGATGGAGAGACGAATGAAGGAAGAGGAAAGACTGAGGAGAGTGACGCAATGAGAAAGAGGAAGGGAAAGGTGATGGACGGAGGACGAATGAGGAAGAGGATAGAGGAGGGAAAGGTGAAGGCATGATGGACAGCAGAGGACGATATGAGAGAAAGAGGAAGAGGAAAGGTGTGTGTAGAGGAGAACGAATGAGGAAAGAGGAAGTGGGAACGGTGATGGAGGAGGGCACGATCATGAGGGGAATGAGGAAGGGCGAAAGGGTGATGATTGGAGAGGGATGATGATCATGAGAAAGAGGGAAGAGGAGTGTTGGACAGAAGATGACGATATGGAGAAAGAGGAGTAAGCGGAAGATGATGGAGAAGACGAATGAGAAAGAGGAAAGAGGAAAGCTGTTGGAGAGACGAATGAGGAAGAGAAGAAGAATATTATTCCAAAGGACGAAATGAGGAAAACGAAAAGGGGGAAGATAATTTGAGAAGACGAATGAGAAAGAGAAAGAGGAAAAGTGACTCGAAACAACTGGGGGGAGTGATTTAAGGAAAGAGAAAAACAAGTAGACGAGAAAGTGCGAGGAAAGAATAAGATCTGAAGTGTGGGGAGAAAACCTAAACTGAAGATAAAAAGGTGATTGAAAAAAGAAAGTGAAAATTAGAGGAGTAAGAGAAAATGATAATTGAAACGTAAGATAACGCATATGAATTAAAAAGGGGAAAGGGAAGAGGAAAAAAAAAAGGAAGGGGATAACGAAAAAGTTATTAAGATGTAAATGGGGAAGATGCTGAAAAGGGAGGAAGGATATAGAGAAAACAAAGACAAATATTTTGGAAATAAAAATGCAGAAGGGAAAAAGTCAAGTCGAATTATTAAAACTTAAAGCGATATGAGTACAGAAACGCGAAAAGGGGGCCGAATAACAAATAAAATAAAAAATAAAAAAAAATACCGAGGTGATTTGAAGCGAAAAAAAGGGATAAAAAAGTTTAGAACAGACGAATAAAAAAAAATAATATAAGTAGCAAGAAGATGATGAATAAAAATAAAAAGAAAGACAAAAAAAAAAAATAAAAAAGTAAGAAGGGGCAGTACGGGAAAAGAGGGAAAAACTAGAAAAAAAAATGAAAAAAAAAAAAAAAAGAATTAAGGCTCAAAAAAAAAGAAAAAAGAAAAAGAAATAAAGGAAAATAGGAAAAAGGAAAAAAAAAAAGAAAAAAAAAAAATAGATAAAAAGAGAAAAGTACAATAGAAAAAAAAAAAGTATTACTTGTTAGTAAACTTCCCTTGCTTGGTCAGAATCAGCATCACGAGGAGACCAAAGATTCTCAAGGTGGCCCTGCGGATGGGAGTTTTGTTTACTTCTCGAGCTATTATTGGAATGGGTTCATTTCTCTAATTTCAGATTTTTTTTTTCATTTTTTTTTTTTTTTTTTTTTTTTTTAACCATATAGGGAATCATTTATCTAGTCTATGTGGGATTTTTATTAGTTATGGACTTAGCTTTATTTTTTTCTTTTTACTTTGCGAATTTGATAACGTTTTGCTAACCGACTTATTCGGAGATAATTTTACGTATGTACTTGGCCACTTATTTTGAGAATGTTACATTATTTATCATTGTTGTGAACGAAGAAATCTGGCTTCTTTCATCAATACTATAGATTGATTATTGCAATATTTGAAATGAGTTGATTAACATTGATATACACAGAGCAACGGTCAGACCGATGCATCTCATGCAGTAGGACATGTTAGAGTCTCGCTACGGATCATTAAGGTACTTATAAGGGCGCCGGGACTGAAGACCCAAAGTGGGGAAGCTTCTTTCATAAATGGTTGATCCTCGTTGAATGAATTAACCCTGGAATTTATTTGTAAAATGTTCGCGACATCCTAGGTACTGACGCCATTGACCGTGTTTTCCTTGTGCTTCTTAGGTTAAATCACAAGCTTTTTTAAGTTAAGGTACTCTCGGTGAGTCTTTTTCTTTTTTTTTTTTTTTTTTTTTTTTTTTTTTTTTCTCCCGGCGGGGGCTGGGGGGGGGGGGGGGGTGCTCGGGGGGGGGGGTAAACCCATCCTGATTTCCAGGAGATCCCCGTGCATTTTCTTGAACTGTTTGCGCCAGGAAGATATTGAGGGAACATCGCGACGGTACCTATCCCGCACCATGGTGACCTATCCACCTATTCCAGATTTGAAGTGCTACACAACATCGCTAAAAACAATACTTTTTGATATATGACAATACGCTGGCGCTAAGATCCCAAAGAATAATGCGGTGGCGAATTGGTGGTGGTGGTGGTAGGGGTGATGGTGGTGGTAGTGGTAGGGGTAGGGGTGGTGGTAGGGGTAGGGGTGGTGGTAGTGGTAGGGGTGGTGGTAGTGGTAGGAGGGTGGTGGTAGTGGTAGGGGTGGTGGTAGTGGTAGGGGTGGTGGTAGTGGTAGGGGTGGGGGTAGTGGTAGGAGGGTGGCGATAGTGGTAGGAGGGTGGCGATAGTGGTAGAGGTGGCGATAGTGGTAGGGAGTGGCGA
>NW_028234421.1:5628553-5631053 GCF_977035675.1 Penaeus japonicus | reverse complement strand
GGCGAGGAGTTCTAGGCAAGGAGTTCTAGGCAAGGAGTTCTAAGCAAGGAGTTCTAGGCAAGGAGCTCTAGGCAAGGAGTTATAAGCAAGGAGTTCTAGGAAAGGAGTTATAAGCAAGGAGTTCTTGGCAAGGAGTTCTAAGCAAGGAGTTCTAGGCAAGGAGTTCTAGGCAAGGAGTTCTAGGCAAGAAAGTTCTGGGCAAGGAGTTCTAAGCAAGGAGTTCTAAGCAAGGAGTTCTAAGCAAGGAGTTCTAAGCAAAGAGTTCTAGGCAAGGAGTTCTAGGCGAGGAGTTCTAAGCACGGAGTTCTAAGCAAGGAGTTCTAGACAAGGAGTTCTAGGCGAGGAGTTCTAAGCACGGAGTTCTAAGCAAAGAGTTCTAAGCAAGGAGTTCTTGGCAAGGAGTTCTAAGCAAGGAGTTCTAGGCGAGAAGTTCTAAGAAAGGAGTTCTAGGCGAGGAGTTCTAGGCAAGGAGTTTTGGGCACGGAGTTCTAAGCAAAGATTTCTGAGCACGGATTTCTAAGCAAGGAGTTCTAGGCACGGAGTTCTAGGCAAGGAGTTCTAGGCAAGGAGTTCTAGGCAAGGAGTTCTAAGCAAGGAGTTCTAAGCAAGGAGTTCTAGGCAAGGAGTTCTAGGCACGGAGTTCTAGGCAAGGAGTTCTAGGCGAGGAGTTCTATGCAAGGAGTTCTATGCAAGGAGTTCTAGGCAAGGAGTTCTAAGCAAGGAGTTCTAGCCGAGGAGTTCTAGGCACGGAGTTCTAGGCAAGGAGTTCTAAGCAAGGAGTTCTTAGCAAGGAGTTCTAGGCAAGGAGTTCTAAGCAAGGAGTTCTAGGCAAGGAGTTCTAAGCAAGGAGTTCTAAGAAAGGAGTTCTAGGCAAGTTCAAAGCAAGGAGTTCTAAGCAAGGAGTTCTAAGCAAGGAGTTCTAGGCAAGGAGTTCTAGGCAAGGAGTTCTAAGCAAGGAGTTCTAAGCAAGGAGTTCTAAGCAAGGAGTTCTAAGCACGGAGTTCTAGGCAAGGAGTTCTAGGCAAGGAGTTCTAGGCAAGGAGTTCTAGGCAAGGAGTTCTAGGCAAGGAGTTCTAAGCAAGGAGTTCTAGGCAAGGAGTTCTAGGCAAGGAGTTCTAGGCAAGGAGTTCTAGGCAAGGAGTTCTAAGGAAGGAAATATTCTTAGAAGCAAGGAAGGTAATTCTAAGCAACGGAGTTTCTAAGCACAAAGAGTTAGTGAGTTCTAGGCAAGGAGTTCTAGGCAAGGAGTTCTAGGCAAGGAGTTCTAGGCAAGGAGTTCTAAGGAAGGAATTCTAAGCAAGGAGTTCTAAGCAAGGAGTTCTAAGGAAGGAGTTCTTGGCAAGGAGTTCTAAGCAAGGAGTTCTAAGCAAGGAGTTAGCGGGGATCACAGCTGTTAATACGATAATTGTTATTTTTGATACGTAGAAATTTTGTGAAGGATTTAGGGCACAATGTAGATTGACTTTTGTTATGATTGGGAATAAAATGTCAGCAGTAACTAGATGTGTGTATATAAGTTTCCTTTAAATTTTCGTGGATAGGCACTTATAGGTATGTATTTTTTTCCTGACTGAAACCAGGGTAACTTGGCTCTCTAAAATTCGATTCTCCTTCTTCGTTTTCTCCACTTCTTCCTTTATTATCTTCTTTTTCTTCACTTCCTCCTATATTTTATTTTTTTCTCATCCTTTCCCTCCTTTTCTTTGCGCTTTCTTCCTTCTCCAGCTCCTCCTCCATCTCTTCTTTCTCTTCATACTCTATTTGTTCCTCCTCCTCTTCTTCTTCTTCTTCCTCTGTCCTCTATTTCCCTTGAAGGAAGAGGAGAAAAGAGGATGGGAGCTGAAAGGGGGTGGGGTAGAGGTATAACTAACCAAAGGGCGATAAAAGAGGGCAAAGGGGGCAAAAAATAAACACAAAGGGGAAGGGGAGGGGAATGTAGGGAGGAGAGGAAGAGAATGGAAGGGGAAGAGGAAGAGGAAGAGGAGTGAGGGATGACAGGGGAAGGGGATGGGGAAGAGGGGAAGAGGAAGAATGGTAGGGGGAAGGGGTGGGAATGGGAGGAGGACCGGAAGGGGAAGGGAAGGGGAGGAGCAAGGAAAGGAATATGGTAAGAAAGGGGAAAGGAGAGAAAATAATAGGGAAAGACGTGGAAACGGGAGATAAAAAAAGAGAGAGAAAAGGGAAGAAGGGGAGGGGAAGGAGAGAGGAAGAGAGGGGAGTAAAGAGTGAGAAAGGGTAAGTCAGATAAAAAAAAAATAAGAATAAAAACTTTAATTAAAACTAATCACACCAAGAGCATCTCAACCGCCCTGAGGCACCTGAACGAAATTGAACGAATATAATAATAAAAAACAACAATAAAAGTAAAGAAATTTCGTATTACGTCAGAATGGGCCTGGGGCTTCGGGGAATTAAAAACAAAATAAAAAATACAGTTACTGTAGCGGTTGTTTTTAAAGGATGCAGTAGAGCTTATCGTTGCAGAGCAAGTGGCACACAT
>NW_028234421.1:5613553-5616053 GCF_977035675.1 Penaeus japonicus | reverse complement strand
TATATACGGATGCACTATACTTGCTTGCATATTTATATTCACGTATAGAGGGTAATAGTATGTATGTTTATATTTACGAAAACCTCATTATGTGCGTACATACATACCAACATACAATAAGTAAAAACATACATAAATATATTCAAGAATACATTTATAGCACATATACATCAATAATACATCAAAATACTTATACATTGCAATCGAATCTAATAAATAAGAAAGTGTACTTAACAATGTGAATATTATGATGTTAAGCTGTTCATAACTTCATAATTTCACGGTAATATAATTACTTCTTTATAGAAGGAAATAGACGCATGAAATTATTTCAATGTTAAATTATGCTATGAAATTACACCACAATAATAACAACTATATATTCTGTTTAGTATAAGCTTAATGTTATGCGAATTATACGAGTGATTATACTAAGCCATTATCAAGGCTAAGATTAATCATTGTTTGCCCTTATGAGAAATGAGAAATGAGAAAAGAAGGAACGAGAAAGGAAGGGAATTAAGTAGAATGAGAGAAAGGGGGAAAACCGAAAAGCGAGATGAATGAATGTGCAGATAAATGCTTGTATAAGCAAATAGAAGTGTATAGACATTTCCATATATATAAATGTGTGTGTGGGTGTGTGTATACATATATAAACATATATGTATATATGTGTGTGTATATATATATATATATAGTATATATGTATATATATATGTGTGTGTGTGTGTGTGTGTGCATAAATATATGTATATGTATACACACACACACACAAACAACCCCTCCCCCCACAACCCGCCCCCCCACACACACCCCCACCCCCATCCCCCCACACACACCCCCTCCCCCCACAACCCCTCCCCCACACACCCACACAACCCCCCACACAAACCCCCACAACCCACTCCCCACACCCACCCCCACCTCCACACAACCAACCAACCAACCAACCATCCAGCCAAACGCCTTGAGACCAAGACCGGCCGAACAGCTGCACGATTGCTCATACGAGAACCGGAAATAGCAGTACGGCAGTAGCTAACTGTAACCCCTTGCCACAAGTAGGGCTTTTGGACTGCACGAAAGGTGATTGTGTGATGTGGATTTCATAAGGACAGAGGAATCAGCAGAGGGGAAAATGATCGTCTTTTGTTTGCGAAAAAAGGCCTTTTCTTTGGCTTATCTTTGGGTTTTCATTTCTGTTCTTAGTGATTTTTGTTTTTTTTGTTGTTCTTTGTTGTTGTTTTTTGTTGTTGTTGTTATGAATACTGTTTTCTCCATTGTTGTTTTTCTTTTTATATCATTTAGTTCTTGGTCTTGTTTGTGTTGCTATCTCTTTATTTCCCAATAAGTGTCACTACTTATTAGAATACTAATATTGTACTTATTAACATCAGTAACACGCTTAACATAGAAACAATAATCAGAGCGTAATCTTAACGTAAAGATTGTTTACCCAAGAAATCAGTACCAATAATAACAACAACAATAACAACAACGACGAATATCCATTATGTATATATGCTTATCTATTATCTATTTAGGAGAAGAAAAAGATATATATACATATATATCCTATGAAACTCCTCTACACATCCGGCTGAAGAGAGATGTTAGTGTCTGTCTGGTTGGAAATTACCTTCTGGTTATTTACTCTTCGTGTTTTGTATCTATAAAAAAACAATGTAATCTTCCATTTCATTCTATCTCGAAGAGTAATTTTCATAGTCTCCTTTTACTCCATTACGTAATGTGGATAATGAGTCTTATTTCATGGTTATACAAGTTGCGGAGATAAATATACACAACGCCAAAACAAAACACGAAGTGAGATTCCCTTTTTTTCCCTCCTTTGATACGATGCATGTTGTGGTCTTCCTATTGCAAGTCTCAATTTCCAAAACGGGTGTTCATCTCCCTCTCTCTCTCTCTCTCTCTCTCTCTCTCTCTCTCTCTCTCTCTCTCTCTCTCTCTCTCTCTTTTCTTCTTCTTCGTCTTCTTCTTCTTCTTCTCGATCTTTTCTTCCTCTTCGTCTTCTCCTTCTTCTTCTTCTTCTTTTTCTTCTTCCTTTCCTCAGATCTTCATCACGTCAAACGGGAGCTTCGACGTCGCCGCTACACAACCCGTAAAACAACGTCGAGGAAAGGTGCCCTCAGGTCAAGGGTGGGGCGGGGGTGGTATGGAAAAGGTCACGGTAGGAGGAGGGGGGGGGGGAGAGGGTAGGAGGTAAAAGGAGGAGGGAGGGGGGGCAGGAGGTCAAAGGTCAAAGGAGAGGAGTTGGTGGTATGCGGAGGAGGGGAAACACCCTCGTCTGCGATTATATCCAGGTTGTAATATATCTCCTCCGATTTCCCTGTTCTGTTATATTCTTTTCTGTTTTGGTTCCTTTTGCGAGTGTTTTTTTTTTTTTTTTTTTTGCTTTCTGAATCGAGAGATTTATGAGTTGGAATATGGAATCGAGTTATTTACTAAGAGAGACCGAAATGACATATGTAGC
>NW_028234421.1:5606022-5608453 GCF_977035675.1 Penaeus japonicus | reverse complement strand
GAGGGAGGAAGGGAGGGAAGCGGAAATGATGGGAGGGAAGGAGGGAGGGAGGGGGGAAGCAGGGAGGGAGGAAGGAAGGAAGAGGAGGAGGGAGGAGGGAGGAACTGGGAGGGAGGGGATGGTTATAGGGTAGAAGATCGCGGAGAAGAAAAAGTCCAGAAGTTTCCATCATTCAATCTGTAAATCTTTCACCATTCCTGCCTCTCTAAAAGTTAGATACATTGATAGATAATGTTAAGATAATAATCAATGTGAAAGGTAAAAAGGTATAAAGGGATATTTATATTTAGAATTAACCAAAAGCTAACAGTGGAGGCAACTTAAGAAAGAAGAGATAAACGATTCATAAACACACACACACACACACACACACAACTCACACACACACACCATCCTACACAACACACTAACACATCACACACATATAATATATAAAATAAGATACATTTATAATATATATATATATATAAAATATTTAAATTATATAATATATATAATATGCATCTATATATATATATCTATAATAATCATATATATATATATATATAAATATATATATATATATATTATATAAATAGCACATACACATACATACATAGTATTATTGTGTTGTGTTTAATCATATAACAAGATAAATGCATTTTACCGAGTCGATAAGAACTGACAGATAACCAGACAAACAGACAAACAGACACAAAGCCACAGAAGATAAAACCAGTAGCTATTCCTCTCGAGGAAAACCGATCATAATAAAATGTTCCGCTTCCGTCGAATTTCCGTAAAAGAGGGCATTGTCACCCCGCCCCCCCCCCCCCACCCCACTTCAATGCCCCCCCCCCCCTCCCCGGTTCCATTGCGTATAAGAGGCAGAACGAAAAAGGAAAAGAAAAAGGAAGAAAGTAAAAAAAAAAAAAAAGAAAATAAAAAGAAAAAGTAAAAAAAGGAAATGAAAAAGAAAGAAAGTAAAAAAAAAAAACGAAAAAAAAAGGAAAATCGGATTAGATATAGTAAGAAGAGAAGGAGCGAGAGGAGCAAGAAACAGTAAACAGGATTAAGATATAAACGATGGGAGAGGAGTAAGGGGTGATAAAGATGGGAGGAAGAGAGAGAGAGAAAAAAAAACGAAAATCACAGGATGCATAGCTATAGGTATTTAAGAAAATAGTTTTTCTTATATCTTCAGACAACTTAAATCCAATATGAACTAAATAAATCTTTAATCAAACATTGTACATTCATTGCAACGGCCTAGCAAGGTAAGTTCAATGAACCTGAAGACCTAACACCTGTTCATCATTGTTCAAACAAACAAACAAACGTCGGAAATGTCCTAGGGGGGGGGTTAAGCGTGAAGATAATGATGACAATGATAGGGATAATAAATGATAAAGATATTAATTATGATAACAGTAATGATAATGGTGATAATGATGATGATGATGTTGATATCGAGGATAATAAAAATGGTGATGATAATCATATTGGTACTGATAATAATGATAATGATAATGATAATAGTGATGATGATAATAATAACGAGGATAATATAAATGGTGATGATGATAACTATGATAATACTAGCAATACCGATGATAATAATGATGATAATAATGATAATGATATTATATATAATAACAATAATAATAAAAACAACAACAATAATAATGATAACGATAACAACAACAACTACAATAACAACAACAATAACAACAAGAACAGCAACAAGAATTAAGATAAAAAATAATTTGAAATAAATGAAATAAAAGACACGAAATTCAACACAATTTCGATTCAGTAAAATGTAAATATTCTTAAGAGCCACACTTGGATTACTAATTCTTATATGTTCTAGAAATTTGCATAACTGTTTCAGAATCATTAAACATGAGGCTCCATTTCATATATAACTGTTTATGGAAATTGTGGTTTGTTTGTTGATGTGTGGATGTGATTAAAAAAAAAATCTATTGCTAGGAATATATATATATATATATATATATATATATATATATATATATATATATATATATATAGATAGATAGATAGATATAGATATGTAGATATATATAGATATATACATGTATAAATGTATATGTACACACAAACACACACACACACACACACACACACACACACACACACACACACACAAATACACACACACACAAACACACACACACACACACACATATGTATTCAAATACATCAAACAGAACATACATATAAACAGATCTAATGACTATAAAAATGTCTCCTCGGGCCTCGACACCACCTGATATCACATCGCCATAAAACATTATTTTTCTCCATGATTTTCTCTTCCTTTGTCGTATAACATTTTCTTGAGCCATGAAGAGAGGAGAGTTGCTCCATTAGGACAGGATACATGGATGATAATCAGGGTAATGGAAGCGGCAAATTCGACCTTATG
>NW_028234421.1:5586022-5593522 GCF_977035675.1 Penaeus japonicus | reverse complement strand
ATACACCCCCCTTCACATAAGATTAATGTCCCATCCGCGCCTCCCCCCTCCCCCCTCCCGCCTTCCCCCTCCTCTTCCCGTCTCCCCCTTCCCCTTCCGCCTCCCCTTCCCCCTCCCCCCCTCCTATCTTCCCGGATCCAACCACACGCCCGTAAGAACCGCCCGCGACGTCGCTAAAACTCCGGATGACCTGGACACGGGCGGGCGGGTGGGCGTGATGAGATACGGGTGGACTTAGGCGCGGCCGGAACGGAAAGGATGGACAGAAGATGGTCACTCATGGGTGGGTGGTGGGCGGGGATGGGCGGGGGTGGGCGAGTGGTGGGTGGGGGAGGGAGCGGTGGGTTGGATGGGGAAATGGGGGGGAGGGGGGGATATCTTGGTGGGGGATGGGTAGAGAGAGGGGGAGAGGGAGGGGGGAGGGGTGGTAGGAGGAGGGAGGAATGGGAGATCTTTAAGTGAGGGTGGGGGGTAGGGGAAGGGGGTAGGGGGTAGGGGGGAGGAGGAGGGAGAAAAGGGAGATCTTTAAGTGAGGGTGGGGGGGTAGGGGGAGGGGGTAGGGGGAGGGGGGAGGAGGAAGAGGAGGAGGAAAAAGACACAGGAAACTGCCATCCATCTGTCATTTTCCTTTGCAACAGAGGAAGACCAATTGCACAAGAGAATCACATGTTGCAAGGCTCTCGTCTCTTCCCTGTGTCGTCGATCTCTCTCTCTCTCTATCTATTTATATATCTATCTATCTCTCCTATCTCTATTTTTCTTTGCCTCTCCCTCCTCTCTCCCTCTTTCATTATTAATCGCTCTCCTCTCTATTATCCTCTCTCTTACTTTCTCTCTCTCTCTCCTCCCCCTCCCCCCCCCCTCTCTCTCTCTCTCTCTCTCCTCCCCCTCCCCCCCCCTCCCCCCCCCCTCTCTCTCTCTCTCTCTCTCCCCCCCCCCCCCCCCCCTCTCTCTCTCTCTCTCTCTCTCTCTCTCTCCTCCCCCTCCCCCCCTCTCTCTCTCTCCCTCCCTCCAGTAGACCGCGGGGCTAGGACGGCGCCGCAGGTCGGACCGTTAGTTTTATATCTTGTCACGTCCAGACGGAAGGTGGAGGGAGGGGAGGGTGGAGGGAAGGGAGGGTGGAGGGAAGGGAGGGTGGAGGGAGGGGAGGGTGGAGGGAAATGGGGGTGTGGAGGGAAATGGGAGTGGAGGGAGGGGAGGGTGTGGAGGGAGAGGAGGGTGGAGGGAAATGGGGGTGGAGGGAAATGGGGGTGTGGAGGGAAATGGGAGTGGAGGGAGGGGAGGGTGTGGAGGGAGAGGAGGGTGGAGGGAAATGGGGGTGGAGGGAAATGGGGGTGTGGAGGGAGGGGAGGGTGGAGGGAACTGGGGATGGAGGGACCTGGAGGTGGAGGGAACTGGGGATGGAGGGAGGGGAGGGTGGAGGGAACTGGGGTGGAGGGAGGGGAGGGTGGAGGGAACTGGGGTGGAGGGAGGGTAGGGTGGAGGGATTTGTGGGTGGAGGGAGGGTAGGGTGGAGGGATCTGTGGGTGGAGGGAGGGAAGGGTGGTGGGAGGGTAGGGTGGAGGGAACTGGGGGTGTGGAGGGACCTGCAGGTGGAGGGATCTGGGGGTGTGGATGGAGGGAACTGGAGTGGATGGAGGGTAGGTTGGAGAGAACTGGGGTGGAGGGAGGGTAGGGTGGAGGGAAATGGGCGTGGAGGAAAACGGGGGTGGAGGGAACTGGGGGCGTGGAGGAAGGGTTGGTGGAGGGAACTGGGGATGGAGGGAGGGGAGGGTGGAGGGACCTGGGGGTGGAGGGAACTGGGGATGGAGGGAATTGGGGATGGAGGGAGGGTAGGGTGGAGGGAACTGGGGTGGAGGGGGTAGGGTGGAGGGAACTAGGGGTGGAGGGAACTGGGGGTAGAGGGATCTAGGGTGGAGGGATCTGGGGATGGAGGGAGGGTAGAGTGGAGGGAAATGGGGGTGGAGGAAAACGGGGTTGGAGGGAAATGGGGGGTGGAGGGAGGGTAGTGTGGCGGGAAGGTAGGGTGGAGGGAATTGGGGTGGAGGGATCTGGGGTTGGAGGGAGGGTAGGGTGGAGGGAACTGGGGGTGTGGAGGGAGGGGAGGGTGGAGGGAACTGGTGGTGGAGGGAACTGGGGTGATGGGAACTGGGGAGAAGAACGTAAAAGGGAGAAGAAGGAGGGAGGAGGATCATGGGTGAGGAGGTACAGGAAGGAGGATGAAGGAAGGTGGAGGCGGGGAGAGGATAGGAGGAGGGTGAAGGAATGGGGGGGGGGATTTAAGGGTGAAGGGATGGGGGGGAGGAAAGGTGGAAGGTGGAGGGTGGAGGGAGGGGTTGGTGGAGGGGCTGGACACCCCCCCGCCTCCGCCACGATAGGAGGGAAAAGAAAAAAAAGGAGGAGGTAAGTAAGCTGGAGAGTGGAGGCAGGGAGGTAGTGAGTGAGTGAGGGAGGGGAGGGAGGGAAGGGAGGAAGGATGAGCAAAGCAAGGTAGAGGGTGAAGGCAGGGATGAGAGAGGTAAAGGTGGTAGGGAGAGAGGTGGGGTGGCGGATAGAAAGGGAGGGAGGGAGGGAGGGAGGGAGAGTAGGTGGGAGGGTGGAGGGGAGGTAAGTTTGCACTCTATGGGCTTTCCGGCTGAGGGGGTGAGGGTAGGGGAAAATAAGAAAAAAGAGGGAAAGAAAAAAGAGGAAAAAAGAGGGACGGGGGGAGGGGTACGGAGCCTACCGGGTGAGGGGGTGTTGGTTGTTATGTATTAGTGTGTGGAGGGTGGAGGAGGAGCAGGGGTGGGGTGGAGGGAAGGTAAGTGGGCGGCTAGAGGCTTTTAGACGAGAGATGGTGGGGAGGGGGGGTGGGGGGGTAGCGCATGGGGTCGGCAGGGGGGGGCAGTGGAGGGGTATGGGAGAAAGGGTAAGGGGGGGGAGCCGGGGGGCGGCGTGGATCCCACCGTGGGGGCTAGAAGGGGACAGGGGGGGGAGTGGGGGAGGGAGGCCTTCAACAGTCGACAACCCTAAAATTGTGTTCCTCCAGGCCACCCATCAATTTCATAATAACGTGTTCTTATCGTAATTATTATTATTACAGCGATGATTCTGTTAGTGATTTTATTTCGTCGTCATCTTTCTACTTCCTCCTTTTATTATTTTTCTTCTTTATTTATTACTGTTACACATTCCTTCCCTTCTTTTTTCATATTAGTTCAACCACCAATGCTTCTAAAACAACAAGGAAAACCTTTCTAGTAAAACGCATCTATCTTCCTTTTTCAAGAACGCTACATATGTCATTTCTTTCTCTCTTAGTAAATGACTCGATTCCATAATCCAACTCATAAATCTCTCGATTCAGAAAGCAAAAAAAAAAAAAAAAAACACTCGCAAAACGAACCAAAACAGAAAAGAATATAACAGAACAGGGAAATCGGAGGAGATATATTACAACCTGGACTTTTATTATTCGCTAGACGAGGGTGTTTCCCCTCCTTCACCCGCCCACACCAATTTCATCATCATACCACCAACTCCTCTCCTTTGACCTCACCCTTTGATCACCTCCTGCCCCACACCTCCCTCCTTTCAATACTTTACCTCCCTTACCCCTCTCCCCCACCCCCTCACTTACCCCCCTCAAATTCCCCCTCCTCTCCGTGACCTTTTCCATACCACCCCCGCCCCACCCTTGACCTGAGGGCACCTTTCCTCGACGTTGTTTTACGGGTTGTGTAGCGGCGACGGCGAAGCTCCCGTTTGACGTGATGAAGATCTGAGGAAAGGAAGAAGAAAAAGAAGAAGAAGAAGAAGGAGAAGACGAAGAAGAAGGAGAAGACGAAGAGGAAGAAAAGATCGAGAAGAAGAAGAAGAAAGAGATTCGAGAGAAGATGAAAGGAGAAAGGAAGACGATAAAAATAGAGGAAGGAGAAAAAAAAAAAAAGAGATAATAAGAGGGAAAGAAAAGTTTCGAGAAAGTGGATAGAATGATAAATAAGTTGGGAAGAAGTCCTTAGTTAGAAGGAGAATGAATGAAAAGAAGATTAGAAAGAAAAGAGGTGAAAGAGAATTGGTTGATGAATGAGGCGTGGTATGCAAAATTCTGAAGATAAGAAGCTTTGGGCAATATAGAAAGAAGAGTAGTCTCCTTCTCCACTCAATAGCTAAAGAAGACCTAACTATATAGACTTGTTCAGCGCGACAACAAGCAACCCCCCCCCTGAAAAAATAGGGATCTCACACAAGTCTGCTCACTAACTGTTTGAGCTAAAGAAGATCAGATTACCTTCTTCGGTCTCCTGTTCTATGTACCGTCACTCTCTGTAAAGTAGTCTAACGAAGAAATAGACAAAATGGCGAAGAAAGAAAAAAGCAAAGACCTAGTTCTCTCAAGAAGTGAAACCGTCCAATGGAAGACATGAAAGTGAAAGCGCTTAGTAAAAAAGAAAGAGAGAAAATTAAAGAAAGACGTAAGCCCAGAAAAGCAGAAAAAGTGCTGATAGTAAGAGTAGCAGAAAAAGGAAGGACGTGAAAGGGGGGAGAAGGATAGGAGGGGAAGAAGAGAGGAGAGAGATGAGGATGAGAGAGAGGAGGATAGAGAGAGAGGGAGAGAACGAGAGATGACAGAGTGAGAAGAGAGAGAGAGAGAAGATGGAGAGAGAGAGAACCAGAGAGAGGAGAGAGAGAGAAGAGTGAGAGAGAGGAGTAGAGAGGGGAAAAGAGGGAATGAGAGATGAGAGGTGTTGACGAGTAGAGAGGAGAGAGAGTAAGAGAGGAGAGGAGAGAGAGTGAAGAGGGAGAGGAGTCTGGCGAGGGGGAGAGGGAGAGAGGAGAGACGAACTGAAGAGGAATGAGGAGAATCGAAGAAGATAGAGAGAATGAGAGAGGCTGGAGGAGGGTGAGACGAAAGGAGGAGAGATGGAGAGGAGAGAGAGAAGGATGAGGAGAGAGAGAAGAGAGCGGAGAGGAGAGAGGAGAGAAAGAGTGAGGCAGGAGAGGAGAAGAAGGAGACGGTGGAGAGGAGGAGAGGGAGAGGCAGAGAGAGATGTGGGAGGAGGACCGAGAGAGGACGGATGTGGATGAGAGATTAGGAGAGAGTGGAGAGGTGTTGAGAAGAATGAGAGAGCTGAACAGGAGAGAGAGATGGAAGAGATGATAGGAACAGAGATGACAGGAGCTGTGAGAGGAGAGAGAAAAGTGAGCGTATGAACAGAGAGAGACGACAGGAGGCAAGAGTGGGTGGGAGAGGGAGAGATCGAGAAGGAGGATGGAAGGAAGGGAGTTATCCTGAGAGTGGAAGAGAATACAGGGGAGAGAGATGAGAGAGAAGAGGATGGAGAGAGAAGAACAGAAGAGAGGAAGGCGTTGGACGCGAGAAGTGATTGATCGAGAGAGAGAGACGAGAAGAAGAGGATAAGAGAGGGGGGGGGGGGGGGAGGGGGAGATGGGTGGCGGGAGGATTTATGGAGGGGGGGGGGGCGCGGGGGGGGTGGGGGGATGGGGGGGGGGAGGAGGGGGGGAGGTATTGGGGGGGGGGAGAGGGAAGATGGGGGGGTGGGGGGGAGATGGGGGGGGGTGGGGGGGGGGAAGTTAGATGAAGGGAATGGGGGGGGGAGTAGATGTAGGGGGGGGGGGGGAGGTGAGGGGGAGGTGGGGGGGGGGGGGGGGGGGGGGGGGGGGGGGGGGTGATTGGAAATTGAGATAGGGGGGGGGGGGTGGGGGGGGGGGAGATGGGGGGGGGGGAGATGGGAGGCGGGGGGGGGGGGGGGGGGGGGGGGGTGGGAGGAGGGGGGAGATGAAGGGGGGGGGGGGGGGGGGGAAGGGGAGATGAACACCCGTTTTGGAAATTGAGACTTGCAATAGAGGACCACAACATGCATCGTATCAAAGGAGGGAAAAAAAGTGAATCTCACTTTTGTGTTTTGTTTTGGCGTTGTGTATATTTATCTCTGCAACTTGTATAACCATGAAATAAGACTCATTATCCACATTACGTAATGGAGTAAAAGGGGACTATGAAAATTACTCTTCAAGATAGAATGAAATGGAAGATTACATTGTTTTGTTTTTTATATTTATACTGAACAAAACACGAAGAGTAAATAACCAGAAGGTAATTTCAAACCAGACAGACACTAACATCTCTCTTCAGCCGGATGTGTAGAGGAGTTTCATAGGATATATATGTATATATATCTTTTTCTTCTCCTAAATAGATAATAGATAAGCATATAGACATAATGGATATTCGTCGTCGTTGTTGCTGTTGTTGTTGTTATTATTGGTACTGATTTCACGGTAAACAATCTTTTCGTTAAGATTACGCTTTGATTATTATTTTTATGTTCAGCGTGTTACTGATATTAATAAGTACAATATTAGTATTCTAGTAAGTGGTGACACTTATTGGGAAATAAAGAGATAGCAACACAAACAAGACCAAGAACTAAATGATATAAAAAGAAAAACAACAATGGAGAAAACAGTATTCATAACAACAGCAAAAAAAACAACAACAAAGAACAAAAAACAAAACAAAAAATCACTAAGAACAGAAATGAAAACCCCAAAGATAATCCAAAGAAAAGGCCTTTTTTTCGCAAACAAAAGACGATCATTTTCCCCTTTGCTGATTCCTCTGTCCTTATGAAATCCACATCACACAATCACCTTTCGTGCAGACCAAAAGCCCTACTTGTGGCAAGGGGTTACAGTTAGCTACTGCCGTACTGCTATTTCCGGTTCTCGTATGAGCAATCGTGCAGCTGTTCGGCCGGTCTTGGTCTCAAGGCGTTTGGCTGGATGGTTGGTTGGTTGGTTGGTTGACTGGTTGTGGGGGGGTTGTGTGTGTGGGGGGAGGGGTGGGGTTGTGGGGGGGTGTGTGGGGGATGTCACAGCACGGCGGCGCCCCTCGAGGGGGGGGGTGTGGGGGGGGGGGGGTGGGGGGGGGGGGGGTGGGTGGGGGGGCGGAGGGATGGAGGTGGGGGAGGGATGGGGGGGCCGGGGGGGGATGGGGGGGGGGGGGGGGGGGGGGGGGGGGTGGAGGTTGGGTGGGGGGAGGGGGGGGGTGTAGGGGGGTGTGTAGTGGGGGGTGGATGTTGTGTGGGTGTAACCCGTGTGGGGGGGGGTGGGGGAGGGGGTTGTGGGGGTTTGTGTGTATTATGCCATCGGGGGGTTGTGTGTGTGTGTGTATATATATGTACATATATATATTATATATATATATAGATAGATATATACATATATATATATATATTATATTTTTTTTTTTTTTACATATATTTATGCACACCACCCCACACACACACACATAATACATTTTTATATTCATATATATATATATATATATATATATATATATATATATTTTATATAGATATATATATTATAATTTTTTATGCATATATGTTTATTTATATATATTTATATATATATATATATATATATATATATATTTTTTTATATATATATATATATGAAACCTTTTATATATATATATATATATATATATATATA
>NW_028234421.1:5571022-5573522 GCF_977035675.1 Penaeus japonicus | reverse complement strand
AGAGTTTAGTTACCATGGTTTCAGTCAAGGAAAAAAAAAAAAAAAAATACATACCTATACGTGCCTATCCATGAAAATATACAGGGAAATTATATACACACACCTAGTTACTGCTGACATTTTATTTACAATCATAACAAAAGTCAATCTACATTGTGCCCTAAATCCTTCACAAAATTTCTACGTAACAAAAATAACAATCATCGTAATAACAGCTGTGATACCCGCTAATTCCGTGCTTAGAACTCCTTGCCTAGAACTCCTTGCTTAGAACTCCTTGCTTCGAACTCCTTGCTTCGAACTCCTTGCCTAGAATTCCGTGCTTAGAACTCCTTGCTTAGAACTCCATGCTTAGAACTCCTTGCTTCGAACTCCTTGCCTAGAATTCCGTGCTTAGAACTCCTTGCTTCGAACTCCTTTCTTCGAACTCCTTGCCTAGAATTCCGTGCTTAGAACTCTTCCTTTGCTTCGTAAACTCCCTTTCTTTTTCTTTTGTCTGCTCGAACTCTTGCCTAGAATTCGCCGAGTGCTTAGAACTCCTTGCTTAGAACTTCTTGTATTAGAATCTTCCGTCTTAGAAACTTTCCTTGCTTAGAAATCTGGCTTAGACTTCCTTGTAGAACTCTCTTTGCCTAGAACTCCTTGGCTTAGAAACTCCTAAACTTAGAACTCCTTGCTTAGAACTCCTTGCTTAGAACTCCTTGCCTAGAACTCCTTGCTTAGAACTCCTTGCTTAGAACTCCTTGCCTAGAACTCCTTGCCTAGAACTCCTTGCTTAGAACTCCTTGCTTAGAACTCCTTGCTTAGAACTCCTTGCTTCAAACTCCTTGCTTCGAACTCCTTGCCTAGAACTCGAGCCGTATGCATTAGAACTGAATATATTGCAGTTTGAACTCCTCATGCTTAGACCACTCTTGCTTGAACTCATAGCTTAACTCCTTGCTTAGAATCTCTCTTGCTTAGATCTCTGCTTAGAAACTTCCTTGCTTAGAACTCTCCTCCTTGCCTAAAGTCCGTGCTAGAAACCTCCGTTGTATTAGAACTCCTTGCTTAGAACTCCTTGCTTGGAACTCCATGCTTAGAACTCCTTGCTTCGAACTCCTTGCTTAGAACTCCATGCTTAGAACTCCTTGCTTAGAATTCCTTGCCTAGAACTCCTTGCCTAGAACTCCTTGCTTAGAACTCCTTGCTTAGAACTCCTTGCTTGGAAAACTAACTCATTCAGAATATAGCTTAGAACTCTTGCTTAGAACTCCTTGGCTTATTACATCATTGCTTAAGGAACTCCTTGCTTAGAACTCCTTGCTTAGAATTCCTTGCCTAGAACTCTTTGCCTAGAACTCCTTGCTTAGAACTCCTTGCCTAGAACTGCTTGCTTAGAAACCTCCATTGCTTAGAAATAACCTCCTGCTTCGAAACCTTGCCTAGAACTCCTTGCTTAGAACTTCCTCGCTTAGAACTAGTGAAACTTGGGTTAGTTAGACTCCTTAGCATTAGCTGGAACTCCTTGCTAGAACTCCTTGCTTTAGAACTCCCTGCTTAGACTGTGATTTACATTTGCCTAGAACTCCTTGCCTAGAACTCGCTTTAGAACTCTCAAGTTATAGAACTCCTTGCTATCTTGTAGAACTCTTGCTTAGAAATCCTTGCTTTCGAACTCCCTGCCTAGAATTCCGTGCTTCGAACTCCTTGCTTAGAACTCCTTGCTTAGAACTCCTTGCTTGGAACTCCTTGCTTACGCCACATTTGCTGCTGGCCTTGAAACTCTTGCCTAGAAAACTCCTTGCTGTAGAATCCTTGTTAGAACTCCTTGCTTAGAACTCCTTGCTTAGAACTCCTTGCTCCTAGAACTCATTGCTAGAAAATCCTTGCTTATGAACTCCTTGCTTAGACAACTCCTTGCCTAGAACTCCTTGCCCTAGAACTCCTTGTTAGAACTCACTTGCTGTAGAACTCTTTGCTTAGAACTCCTTGACTTCAAACTCTTAGCTTCATAACTCCTTGCCTAGAATTCCTTGCTTAGAAACTCCTTCGTTCGAACTCTCTTGTTTGAACTCCTTGCTTAGAATCCTTGGCTTAGAACTCCTTGTGCCTAGTGTCCTTGCTAGAGAACCTCTTGCTTAGAAACTTCCCTTTGCTTAGAAAACTCTTGCTCAGAACTCCTTGCCCTTAGACACTCTCTTAGCTTAGAACTCCATGTTAGGAATCCTTGCTTAGAATCCTTGCCTAGAATCCTGGCCTAGAATCCTTGCTTAGAACTCCTTGCTTGGAACTCCTTGCTTAGAACTCCTTGCCTAGAACTCCTTGCTTAGAACTCCTTGCTTGGAACTCCTTGCTCAGAACTCCTTGCCTAGAACTCCTTGCTTAGAACTCCGTGCTTAGAACTCCATGCCGAGAACTCCTTGCTTAGAACTCCTTGCTTGGAACTCCTTGCTTAGAACTCCTTGCCTAGAACTCCTTGCTTAGAACTCCTTGCTTAGAACTCCTTGCTTAGAACTCC
>NW_028234421.1:5543522-5551022 GCF_977035675.1 Penaeus japonicus | reverse complement strand
TATATATATATCTATATATATATATATATATATATATATATATGTATATATATATATGTATATATATGTATATATATATATATATATATCTATATATATATATATATATATATATATATATATATTTATATATAGAGATATATATAGATAAAGATAAAGAGAGAGAGAGAGAGAGAGAGAGATGTATACACATACCTACACACACACACACACACAGATATGTATATATATATATATATATATATATATATATATATATATATATATATATATCTATATATGTATATATAAATATAAACACATACATACATACATACATACATACATATATATATATATATATATATATATATATATATATATATATATATATATATATATATATTTTAGACGAAGGGTGAAAATGAAGAAGGGGAGAAGACGATGGAGATGAAAGAAGGAACGAAGAGAGATCGGGAAAAAAATGAATATAAAAGAATGAAAAAAAATATATATATATATATAGAAAGAGGAATAGAAAAGATAGGAAGGTTTCGAAAATGATAAGAAAAGGAAAGAAGAAAGAGACCGATAAAAGAAAAAAGAAAAAGAAAGAAAAAAGAATCCTAAAAAGCTGTAAAAAACAACATAAAAACACACAAAAGTCAACCGAAGAGTATGTTTCAGAGTGAGTGTGTTTCTTAGTCTCCCAGACAATCAATCTTCTGCAATCAGTGTGTAACTGTAGAGGCCGATCGCTCTTGCAATTACTATAAGGAAAGAGAGAGAGAGAGAGAGAGAGAGAGAAAGAAAGAGAGATAAAGAGAGGGAGGGAGGGAGGGAGAGAGAGAGAGAGGGAGGGAGAGAGAGAGAGAGAGAGAGAGAGAGAGAGATAAAGAGAGGGAGGGAGGGAGGGAGAGAGAGAGAGAGAGAACGAGAGAGAGAGAGAGAGAGAGAGGGAGGGAGGGAGAGAGAGATAGAGAGAGGGAGGGAGGGAGGGAGAGATAGAGAGAGGGAGGGAGGGAGGGAGAGAGAGATAAAGAGAGGGAGGGAGGGAGGGAGAGAGAGAGAGAGAGAGGGAGAGAGAGAGAGAGAGAGAGAGAGAGAGAGAGAGAGAGAGAGAGAGAGAGAGAGAGAGAGAGAGAGAGAGAGAGAGAGAGAGAGAGAGAGAGAGAGAGAGAGAGCAAGAGAAAGAGAGAAAATGAGAAAGAGAGGGAGAGATAGAGAGAAACAGAGAGAGGACGAAAGTCAAAAAGAAAAAGGAATAACAAGAAACCACAAGAAAGAGACACAAAGAGAACAAGGGAGAAGAAAAATGAGAAGGGACAAAATAGGGATGAAAAAAAAAAAAAAAAAAAAAAAAAACGGATTTTTCAAACCAAATTATTTTCTTTATCGGTTATCAAATGAAACAATATGTTTTATAATGTGAAATTAATCAAGATAATTGAACTGATTGGAGATATAGATCTAATTGATGTTTATAAAGAAATGGGAGAAGGGAATACGGAGAGGAAAGTAGGGAAAAAATATCAACAATAAAACATTCATAAAAGATGAAAATTACGAAGAAAAAAAGAAACAAAAAGATTTAAAGGAAGACTCATATCAGAGAAAGAAAAAAAAAGGAAAATAAAATCCTCATACAAAGGACATGGCAAATAAACAACAATATATATAAATAACAATAAAATATAACAATAAATAACAATAAAACATAAATGAATAAAAAAGAAAGAAAGAAAAAACAGTCATAAAGCAAAATATAACACACAAAAAAACGAAAACACAATCACAGACAAAAACTAAAACAAAAGAATAACAACAACAAAACAGAATATACAAAAAAAAAAAAATCAAAGAAAAAAAAGAAAAAAAAAAAAAAAAAAAAAAAAAAACAATATAAGAATCATAAACACCGTTCAAAGGCTGTTTCCCTCCTCCTTAATATCCTCCTTCGCTCAATCATCTCATATACACATGTGATGACTTCCGATTGTGATGTTTCTGCGCCCCGTAATGATGAGAATCTGGTGATGACGCAATATCATTCATCTTTCATTCTTCCGAGAAAGAGGTACTTAAATAACGACTGGAGTGTCATAAAGAATGGAGAGAGAAAGAAAGAGGGGGGGAGAGAGTAGAGAGGGAGATAGATAGATAGAGAGAGAGAGAGAGACAGAGAAAGAGAGAGAGAGAGAGAAAGACATAGAGAAAGAGAGAGAGAGAGAGAGAGAGAGAGAGAGAGAGAGAGAGAGAGAGAGAGAGAGAGAGAATTGAGATTGAGACAGAGAGACGAGAGATAGAGAGAGAGACGAGAGATAGAGAGAGAAAGGCGAGATATAATGAGAGAGAAAGAGAGAGAGAGAGACGAGAAAAAGAGAGAAGGACGAAAGAGAGAGAGAGAGAGAGGAAGAGAGACGACAACGAGAGAGGAGAGAGGGGGAAGAGCAGTGAGAAAGAGAGAGAGAGAGAGAGAGAGAGAGAGAGAGAGAGAGAGAGAGAGAGAGAGGAGAGAGAGAGCGAGAGAGAGAGAGTAAGAAAGGAAAAAAGAAAGAGAGAGCGAGAGGGAAAGAGAGAAAGACAGAGAGAGAGAGAGTAAGAAAGGAAAAAATAAAAAAAAGAGAGAGAGGGAAAGAGAGAAAGACTGAGAGAGAAAGAGAATAAGAAAGGAAACAGAAAGAAAGGAAGAGAGGGAAAGAGAAAGACAGAGAGAGAGAGAGAGAGTAAGAAAGGAAAAAAAGAAAGAAAGAGAGAGAGAAAGAGAGAGTAAGAGAGTCGTAACATGACTTTAGTGATGTGAAAGGAAAGACTACTTAGTGACGTGTGATGATCGGGTTGTGATGACGTAATGTGATGTAGGTTTTTCTGATTAAGGCAAGTGGATGATTGTGGTGTACAGCGACTTCATTAGATGATACGGCGGGCTGAGTAAGATTGTGGGTGTGGGTGTACGACCGAGTGTGTCATCTTGTGTGTGTGTATGTGTGTGTGTGTGTGTGTGTGTGTGTGTGTTCATGAAAATAAAAGAAAAATACAATAGAATGAAAAAAGGAAAACAAAAACACTCATGCTCATATGTAAGAATGTGTATATATATACTGTATATATATATAGAGAGAGAGAGATATATATACATATATGCATACACAATACATCCAAAACAATCGAACAAGGAAGACACAGACCAACAAGAAAACCTTAAAAAAACGACCAAAATACAAAAAAAGGAGAAAAAAGTAAAAAGTCCGAAGAGACACCGTGTTTCATTAGCTATTCAGGAAACAAGGTGATTAAGGCTAACTGCACCAGAGACATTATAACTGTTGCAATGTTCACGGTGGGCGGGTCTGATTCCAAAGCTAAAAGTGTGGCTAAATTGGCTGTGTTGTTTCCACGTTGGAGGTGGAGGTGGAGGTGGAGGAAGTGGAGGTGGTGGGAAAAGGAGGTGGAGGAGGTGGTGGAGGTGGTGGTGGAAGTGGAGGTAGAGGTGGAGGAGGTAGTGGTGGGGGAGGTGGAGGTGGAAGTGGAGGTGGAGGTGGTGGAGGAGGTGGTGGAGGAGGTGGTGGTGGAGGTGGAGGTGGTGGAGGTGGAGGTGGGAAAAGGAGGTGGAGGAGGTGGAGGTTGGAGGTGGAGGTGGTGGTAGAGGTGGAGATGGTGGAGATGGAAGTGGAGGTTGGAGGTGAAGGTGGAGGTGGTGGAGGAGATGGAGGTGGTGGAGGTGGAAGTGGAGGTAGAGGTGGAGGTGGTAGTGGAGGTGGGAGGTGGAGGTGGAGGTGGTGGAGGCGGAGGTGGAGGTCTAGGTGGAGGTGGAAGTGGAGGTGGAGGAGGTAGTGGTGGAGGAGATGGAGGAAGTGGTGGAGGAGGTGGAGGTGGACGAGGGTAAGAAGGAGGAGGAGGAAGTGGTGGGAAAGTGTGAGGAGGAAGTGGATTATGAGGAGGATGAAAAGGAAGAACAAGAGGAGGAAATGACAGAAGAGAAGGGTGAGGAGGAACAGGAAGAAAATGAGAAAGAGGGGGAAGAGGAAGAGGGGAGGGGAAGGAGAAGGAGAAAGAAATGAGATGGAAAAGGAAAAGATGAGAAGAAGAAGGAAAAAAAAAGAAAAAAAAAGAATAAATAACAACGGGTTTCTGATGACATGAATTAACAAGCTGTTAAGAGAGTTTTATTGCGCATAGCTATTTCATTTTGTTTCCTCGTGTTCGGAAAGCAATAGCCAGAAGATCTCGTAATGAGAAGTATTATCTTTGTAGTAATTATAATTAGTGATTCAATTTTTTTGGTATTTTGGTATCTGGACTAACGGGTATTTTGGAATCGGTTTGGAGAGAGAGAGGGTGGAGTGAGAGAAAAAGGTGTGAGAGAGAGAGAGAGAGAGATTGGGAAGAGAGAGAGATGGGAGAGAGGGAGAGAGAGAAAGAGAGAGAGAGAGATGGGGTGAAGAGAGAGATGGAGAGAGATAGAGATAGAGAGAGAGAGATGGAGATATAGATAGATAGATAGAAAGAGAGAGAGATGGAGAGATAGAGAGAGAGAGATGGAGAGATAGACAGATAGATAGAGAGAGATGGAGAGATAGACAGATAGATAGAGAGAGAGACAGAGAGAGATGGAGAGATAAATAGATAGATAGATAGATAGAGAGAGAGAAAGAGAGAGAGATGGCGGTAGGGGAAGAAAGAAATAGAGAGAGAGGGGGGGAGAGAGATGGAAAGAGAGAAAGAGATGAGGGGAGAGAAAGAGTGAGAGAGAGGAGTAAATAAAATCCTTTCACCTAACGGGGAAACACGACAAAAACGATAATAAACAAAATTAGAAAAAAATATAATTATCTGCTTCAAGTATGAGAAACAACATTAGCATTATGATATTCGTATACAAATATCATAAGGAAAGTGGAGAGAAAGAAAGAGAAAGCGAGAGAGAAAGAAAGAGAAACCGAGAGATAGATAGATAGATAGATAGAGAGAGAGAGAGAGAGAGAGAGAGAGAGAGAGAGAGAAGGAGAGAAAGAGAGAGAGAGAGAGAGAGAGAGAGAGAGAGAGAGAGAGAGAGAGAGAGAGAGAGAGAGAGAGAGAGAGAGAGAGAGAGAGAGAGAGAGAGAGAGAAAGAGAAAACGAGAGAGAGAGAGAGAGAGAGAAAGAAAAAGAAAACGAGAGAGAGAGAGAGCGAGAGAGAGATAGTACCGTTTTGCTAAAGAAAGACCCCGGTGATGTATCTGATTCATCAAAATGGACTAAATGTACTTTCTAACCAATGTAATGAGGTCGCAGTGGGACGAGGTCACGTATTTACCGCCATTTTATGGTGACCTACTCTCTCTTATCCTCGGGCAGTGTGCTGGCCTCGCGACCTGCCTGCTGTGTTGACCTGCTGTGTTAACCTGCTGTGTTGACCTGCGCTCTTATTGGCTGGCGGTGCCTTGGCTTGCCTTCTATGATAGAAAGAAAGAGAGAGAGAGGAGATAACAAGAGAGAGAGAGAGGGAGAGAGAGAGAGAGAGAGGGGGGGAGGGGGGGCAAGAGAGAAGGGATAGAGAGAGAGAGAAAGAAAGAGAGAGAGAGAGAGAGAGAGAAAGAAAGAAAGAGAGAGAGAGAGAGAGGGAGAGAGGGAAAGAGAGAGGAAGTAAAATAAGAGAGCGCGAGAGATAAAGATACATAAAAATAAATAGATAAAAGACTAAACAATTAGCATATCTCCTTCAAATAAGCAAAACATTACCCCCGGAGACGTAGAGAATGAGAGAGAGAGAGAAAAAAAAAACAATAAAAAAGCACGAGAAACAAATGCAACACAAAAGCGCAATAAACGAAACATTTATTTAAAAAAAATAAGGGACGCGTCACCTTCCGCTCGTTTATTTCCGGGTTGTGTCCAAGTGATCATCTCTGAGAAGAATTTCCCGCGCATTCATAAAGCCGTGAAGTTGGCCTAGTAAATGGTGTAGTTTTATTATGTTCCGTGTCATGGTAGTGTTGATGTTGCCTTTGATGTTGGTGTTGCAACAGAGGCATGGGAAAGGCAACGGAAAAGAGGAGAAGGAACTTTGATTTTGTGTGATCGCTATAACGTGACTCGGATATAATGGTGCTCATCACAAGGAAGGTACAGATTCTATTTTTCTTTTCTTTTTAATAAATGTCTATGTCATTTTTAAAAATCTTTGTTGGTAAATGATAAGTAATTATTTTTTACTGACAAAATATTGAAGTATTCACTATTCATGAGTTAATTAAGATATTCAACACTATATTGAGACAATAGGAAAGATATGGCCAGTGATGATAATGATGATGTTGATGATAATATAGATAAAGATGATAATGGTGATAATAATAAAAATGTTGATAATGATGATGGGAAAAGGTAGTGCTAACAACACTACTAATACTATCAACAATAATAATAATAACAATGACGATGATAATGATAATGATAATCAGCTGACAATTTTTTTCGTTATTTTGGTCGCACTTTTTTTTCTTTCTTTTTTTTTCATTGCGTCTCAATATCATCGTTTTCTTCCTTGCCAGTTATTCAGATTTATTTCCTCTTCCTTCCCTCTATCCTTCTTCCCTTCTTACCTCCTTCCTTTCCTCGTTTTTACTTATTTCCTCTTTCGCTCATTTTCCCTCCTTCCTCCCCACTTCCTTCCCTCTTTCTCTACTTGATTTCCTTCCTTGTCTCCCTCTTTCTCTCATTGTCTCCTTTCTCCCTCCGTCCGGTCCTCTCCCTCGATTCCTACGTTCCTCCTTATTTCTTCCTCCCTTTTCTTACCCTTCTGTCTCTCCCTCCCCTCTTCTTCCTCTTTCTATTCCTCCCTTCCTCCGTTCCTCTTCTTCTCTCCCTCCCTTCATCTTCTTCATCTTCCCTTTTCCTCTTGCTCTACTTCTCTTACTCCCTTCCTCCGTTCCTCTTTCTCATTCTCTCTCTCCCTTCACACTCTCTATTCCGTCTTTTCGTAGACTGCCGCTCTCTCCTTTCCTTCTTCCCTCTTATTCTTCTTACTCCTCTCTTCGTTCTCTCGTTCTTTCTTTTTTTCCCTCCCTCCCTTCATCTTCTTCCTCCTCCCTTTTCCTCTTCCTCCTCCTCCCTCTACATAACAGTCACCAAAACGCTTCACAAATCATAGTCATACAGATCAATCGGCAAGATACCGGAAGTCCTTATGATAACACCCCCTCCCTCTCCCCTCCCCCTAAGCCCCCCCCCCTCCTCCTTTCTCCCTAAAACACCCTCTCCTATTCTCCCTTCCTTCCCTCCTCTCCTGTCTTCTCTTTCCTCTTTCCCATCTCTCCTCCCTCCCTATTCTTCTCTCCCCTCCTATTTTTTCCTTTCTCTTCTCTCCTTCTCCCCTCCCCCCATCACCCTTCCCCCTCATCCCCCCTCCCCCCATCACCCCTCCCCCCCATCACCCCTACCCCCCATCACCCCTACCCCCCATCACCCCTCCCCCCATCCCCCCCTCCCCCCTCCCCCAATCCAGCCCGTACCCTTCACTCCCTAGGAACGAAATTTCCC
>NW_028234421.1:5519184-5531684 GCF_977035675.1 Penaeus japonicus | reverse complement strand
AGTAAATACGTTAATATGGTAACATGTTACTTGTTACCAGGAAGCGTAATGTTCTTAAAACAGATACGATGTTGGGGAGGGGGAGGGGGGGAGGGAGAAAGAGGGAAGTGTAAGTGTGCGTGCGTTTGTTTGCAAAGTTAATAGTCAATTTGTTCGAAAGAAAGAAAAGTCATGTGTCAGTGTCCATGTTTCATGTGTCAGTGTTCATATATATATTTTTTGTTTGTTTGTTGAAAGTGAAACTGATATCAGATTGTGTTTGTTTGTTGGTTGGTTTGTTTTCTAAGTGTTATATATTTTGTTTTTTTGTTTGTTTGTTGAAAGTTAAACTGATACCAGATTGTTTTTGTTTGTTGGTTTGTTTGTTTTCTAAGTGTTATATATTTTGTTTTTTGTTTGTTTGTTTGTTTGTTTGTTGAAAGTGAAACGGATATCAGTTTTTTTGTTGGTTTCTTTGTTTTCTAAGTGTTATATATTTTGTCTTTTTGTTTTTTTTGTTTCTTTGTTGAAAGTGAAACGGATATCAGTTTTTTTTTGTTGGTTTCTTTGTTTTCTAAGTGGTATATATTTTGTTTTTTTGTTTGTTTGTTTGTTGAAAGTGAAACTGATATCAGATTGTTTTTGTTTGTTTGTTTACTTTTTTATAAGTGTTTATGCACAGCTCGTCGTAATAACGAAGCTTCGAAGCACCTCATTTCATCCCGCTAATAGATTTTCGAAACAAGATCCGAAATACGGTTCGAAAATATATTGAACGTGACTGTGAGGGGGATATATATATCACCTATTCACACATATCCAATTCTAATACTTAATGGATAATGTTTAAGCCTTCAGATCTAAAGTCAAATTATAAATAGATCGAGTCATCAACATATATTCTTGCCTAGCGTTTATGACATGATGTTCAAACTATTTTTAATTTAACAAGCAGAAAGAGCAAGCAAGCATAAGTCTCATTACACACAAAGACACACATGCATTAAGAGAGCAAGCATGCACAGTCTCATGCATTAAGAGAGCAAGCAAGCATAAGTCTCATCACACACACACACACACCCACACCCATTAACAAAGCAAGCAAGCACAGTCTCATTACACCCACAAATTAAAATCCAAAACACGCAGAGAGACGACGTCCTGCAAGCACTCACTCAGTTTCGGAAATCCGTCTGACGGGATCCTGTTATGTAGCGTAACAGCTGTTATGATGAGGGTCTGTCGTGTTGCGGGAACCGGTGACGGGGTCTGTCGTGTTGCGGGAACTGGTGACGGCGACTGGGAGGAGATCTTGGGTTCTGCGTGTTGCTCGTGATGCATACGCTCATATTTGCAATTGTAAGTGGTGTGTAGGTATTCGTAGTTATGTGTGTGTGTATATATATATATATATATATATATATATATATATATATATATATATATATATATATATGTATATATATGCATATATATGTATATATATGTATATATATATATATATATATATATATATATATATATATGTATATATATATATATATATATATATATATATATAATATATATATATGTGTGTGTGTGTGTGTACACATGTGTGTGCATGTTTACTGTTCATCGTAAGTGCGTGTATGTGTAGGCATGTGTATAAGTATGTCTAAGCATATGCTCAACACCATGAATAGCCAAATAGAGCAATAACAACAAACAAAAATCGAAAGTGACCCCCCCCCCAAAAAAAAAAAAAAAAAAAAAAAAAATCATTCTCTCTCTCTCTCTCTCTCTCTCTCTCTCTCTCTCTCTCTCTCTCTCTCTCTCTCTCTCTCTCTCTCTCTCTCTCTCTCTCTCTCCACACGTATCATTTGACAAAGAATACGATAAAGAAAAGAATAAAACTCAAAATGAAAATAAAGAAGAATCTGTCAAACGACCACAGAGCCATTCAGAATCACCCTCGCTCGCACAGGGTGGCTGTTCATCATATGTTGGTGATGATATGCGCAGGAAATATTTCTTCTTTAACAAAAAAGAAAAAAAAAACCTCGAAGAATGAGGACGGATATGATTTTTTTTTTTTTTTTTTTTTTTTTTTGGGGGGGGGGAAGGTGTTTTTTTTATATATTTTGTTAAAGGGTTGTTCAAGGAATGTTGTTGTGTGATGTTGTGTATATGAACAAGATGTGTATAAACTCAACGGTATAGTAAAAAGTCACATAACGTTAACATCCATACAGATATCAACAAAGCACATATCCATATACACACAAACACATAAAACACACACAAACACAGTGAAGCACTAAAACACACACACACACACAACTTCCTACCACCCTCCAGTCTCTAACCTCTCCCCCCCACACCCACCCCCCACGCACCGCACACACCCCACGCACCACACACGCACACACGCACACATCCATACACCCTTCCAAGCACATCACAGCAATCACTCTCTCTCTCCTCCGACAGATGGCCTAACACAGCATCATTTGCATGTCTTAACGTATGGTTTCACTTTTTCTTGAAGTCTTGACGCTTGGTTCACGTTTGACGGGTTGAAGATGAGCTCTGTACTTCCTCTTATCCAGGGAGTGTGTGTGTGGGGGGAGGGGGAAGGGGGGAGGGGGGGTTGTGTGTGTGGGTGTGGGGGGGGGGGGTGTTTGGGTGTGGGTGTGGGTGTTTGCGTGGGTTTGTGTGTGTGTGATTGTATATGTGATTGTGTGTGTGTGTGTATGTATGTGTGTGTGATATTATGTGTGTGTTTGCGTGGATTTGTGTGTGTGTGATTGTGTGTGTGTATGTGTATGTATGTGTGTGTGATTATATGTGTGTGTTTGCGTGGATTTGTGTGTGTGTGATTGTGTCTCTGATTGTGTGTGTGTATGTGTATGTATGTGTGTGTGATTATATGTGTGTGTCTGCGATTGTGTGTGTATGTGTATGCATGTGTGTGTTTGCGTGGATCTGTGTGTGTCTGATTGTGTCTGTGATTATGTGTATGTGTGTGTGTGCATGTGTGTTATATCCGTATACATATAAGAGTAAGTATGTAAGTAAGCCGAAATTCATGCACATATAAACCACGTACAAACATTTCGGTAACTCACCTCAGATCAATTCTAATAAGCCCTCACTTACCATCACATCTCAGACCTTCAATAATATAATATCAGAATAGATTATCTATCCAATAACATAATGCATAAGAGATGAATAACAGACAGCAACAGACAAGCGTATATACCACCATCGCTATTAGAACCCACAACGTTATCATTACGGCATTACGGACAACGCAGCTGTTATGCCCCGCATGGTAGCTTATCTTCGCATACACTCGCATATATATATCTAAATACACATATACATACTCACATACAAACATGTATGTATGTATGTATATGCATATCCATTCTTGAATATTATACTGAGAGCATTCAGATTTTTTTTTTTTTTCGATTCCATAAATATTCACATCATATCGTAAAGAAAACGAGCATCAAATTCGTATATATCTTCTTGTTCAGAATCTGAGTTACAGTTATTAATATCTCTCTCTCTCTCTCTCTCTCTGAACAGGCAGGTTCAAGGACATGGAAGAATGTTAAAAAAAGGGGATGAAAACAGCTTGAGAGGTGTTGGTTGCCCTAACGGATTGAAAAGAAAAGTTAGAATGAAAATATGCAACGAAAGCTAATGAGGGAAAATTTTCAAGATGTCCGCCGTCTGTTGTGACCTCCGCAGCTGTTACTGTTTTAAACTCCTCCCTCTCCCTCCACTCCTGCGCTTACTTTTATTATTTTTTTCTCTGTCTCTTTTTTATATATATTTTTCTTTTGTTTACTTTCTTTTGGTATTTGTGTTTTCAGTTGTTTATTTATTTATCGCCGGTTTTGCTTCTATATCTCTATCTCTCTCTTCGCCTTTCTCTCCTTTTCGTTATTGTTTGTCCCTCCTTTATTTTCTTCTTGCCTATTTCTTCCTTCCGTCTCCTTCTATCCTTCGGTCCTTCCTTACACTCGCTCCTTATCCCATCCTAATACTAGATAAAAAGAAGTAAAAAGCGACATTGCGAACGAAACAAAAAGTGAAAAACAACAACAACAAAGAAATCTAAAAATCGAGCAGATGGCGCCACTGAGTCGAAGATCGTTGCTCCAAAGCGACAACGATGATAATGAAAGTGATAATTGAATGACTCGAGGCGTAATGAATGACTGGCTGATGAGGTTGATGAATAAGAGAATAAAAAAGAAGGAAGAAGAAGGAATCGGGAAGAGATAAAGAGCAGAAGAGTTATTTCGAAAGGAGGAGGAAAGTGATGCGTGACTAATCCCAAGTATTGAAAATCATAATTCTCTTTGACTAACTCCCTTTCTCTGCCTTCTTCCTCTTCCTCTCATCCCTTCTTTTATCGTCAATAGCATTTAATGAGACGAAAGAGAGAGGAGATAGGGTTGAGAATAATGGATAAGTCATGAATCGGGTTCAAATAATCCTAACGGTTATTATTTTTTTTGTTTATCATATCACACTTGACTTACGAGGGGTGGGTGGGGGGGGGGTGAATGGGATAGGGAAGGAGGGAGGGAAGGAAAGAAAGAAAAGAGAGAGAGAGAGAGAGAGAGAAACACACACACACAGAGAGTGAGAGCGAGAGTGAGGGCGAGAATGAGAGAGAAAGAAAGAGAAAAGAAAGAAAGAGAACGTGTTGGGGACAGAGAAAGAATGGAGTTAGAAAATGAGTCAAGAGAAAAAGAAAACAAAAAGAGAAGTGAAGTTGGAAAGAACAGAAAAAGGATTAATAGATAAAGAGAGAAAAGTGAAGATGCACGAAAGCAAAATAGACATACACAGACATAGAGTAACAGATGTAAAGGCAGAATCAACACCCCTATAAGCCTCGCTAACGTCCTCGAACTACCCCAACCCCTACAACCCCAACCCAAACCCCCCCTACAACCCCCACCAATGCCCCTCCAACCCCACCCCTTCAATTCCCCCACTCAATGCACCCCAACAACCCATACCAATTACCCTACCCCTTCATCCCCAACAACTCCCCCCCCAAACCACCCACCCCCACCCCTTCAATCCCCCCACTCAATGCACCCCAACAACCCCTACCAATCCCCCCACACCCATTCAACCCCCCCACCCTCTTGAACCCCCCAACAACACCCACCCCCACTCCCCTACAATCCCCAACAACTCCCCACCCCCCTTCAACCCCCAACAACTCCCCCCTTAACCCCCCACCCACTCAATGTACCCCCAACAACTCCCACCTAAATACCCACCCCATCCCCTTCAACCCCCAACAACCCACCCCACCCCCCTTCAACCCCCCCACCCCCACCCTTCAACCCCCCACTCAATGTACCCCCAACCACCCACCCCCCTTCAACCCCTACAACCCTCCAACCCCCCTACATAGCGGCGGGCCTGCTCAATGACCGTCAAGCGAGACATAATAAAATAAAGTATCCAGGTCCTTGAGTGGCTGCACGAGTTCACAAGGATTGCGTCATCGCCCGTGCGTGTCCTCTGCAACGGGAGGCAACCGGAAGTGAACATGGCGAAGCTCGTGATTTGTTGCAAGGGACAATACTGTTCGTTAACCTTTTAAGTGGGGTTGATGTGGTGTGTGTATGTATGGGGGTTTATTTTTTAATTTATTATTATTATTTTTTTTATGTTGGGGATGCTTTTTTTTGTTTTTGTTATGTTGGGGATTGTTGTTGTTGTTATTGATGTTGTTGTTGTTATGATTATCACTACTGTTATTATTATTTTCCCTTTTTTTAGAATCATCATCGTAATTACATTTTGTAATTGTTGTTTTTATCATTATTACATCATGGTTGCTATGGTTACTGTTGTTGTTATTATCCATATTATAATTATCACCATCATTATTTCTCATTATTGCTATAATTGTCATTACCGCTAGCCTCTATAATCATTCCATCATCATTATCACTGTAATGTTATTATTTCATTATCATTATCATGAAATCTAGGAATATATTCGAATTGTTTGTTTGCGTGTGTGTGTGAGTATAAATTGATATGTTCTTATATACGTACATACATTAGTATATATAATTTCGCGTCTTTCTTTTTGTATATTAAGTCGAGCTTTTATCTCCTTATCTCCTTATCAAGCCCAGTACCCTTTCTCTTTCTTCTCATATTTATCGCTTTTCGCTTTCAATTACTCTCTCTCTCTCTCTCTCTCTCTTTCTCTCTTTCTTGCTCATTTACCATCATCTTTATCATTAGAAGTAGTATTGTCATTGTTATCCCCATTGTTATTGTTATCCCCATTCCCAAGTATCACCACATTGCTAGTGATTTTATGGCGTCCTTTAGGCTACTTCTTATCGCCGTCTCTCTCTCTCTCTCTCTCTCTCCCTCTCTCTCTCTCTTTCTCTCCCTCTCTCTCTCTCCGTGTGTGTGTGTGTGTTTGTGTGTGTGTCTGCTGCATAAGAAAGAGAGAGAGAGAGAGAGAAAGAGAACCTTTTATGTAGAGATTTTAGAAAGAGTAAGAGAATGCTTGAGTGAAAAGAAACTTATGTAAAAACTGCAGTAGATTTTTTAAGGGTTCTTGTGTCTCTGTAGACTTTACATGGGATATGTAACCTCGAATAGATACCCCAAATTCATATAAAAAATCCTTCGATCTCAAAATTCACGAGGACAGAAGCTTGCTATATATAGACATATACGAGTACATACCTTTTCCCCATTCTCATCCCAAAAGAGCTCTCCAATACACCAGGTGATTCAAATGAACGCTGGCCAGCCAAAAAAAAAAAAGAGAGAAAATAGCACAAGTAGTCACTATGTCTCACAAAGACCATGATTTTAGCGCTGACCACCGATCTACCTTTTAACAGTCCATTTCACATCTTGGTCTCAGTGTCACGCAATAACAACAGCCATTTTATCGGACGAAATACAATATGGGTCCAAAGAATTATAGTGATTAGGTGCCCAATTTTACCCTTCCGATTTTTTTCTCTTCTTCTTCTTCTTTTCTTTCGATTTTCGATGTTTCATTCGTTCCGCTCGAGTAGTCCCATGAGTGTATGCGCTTGCCTGAAACCTTTGTGTTCGAAGCCTTTGAAGCACTGAAGCTCCGAAGCCTCAAAAGAGAACCATCTTCCCGCCAGTATCGACAATGACTCCTTTTTTTCTTTTTTCCTCCGTCTAACTTTTTTTTTCTCTCTTTTCTCTCTTTTTTATTCTTTGACGAAATCATTAGTTGGTGATTTTTTCTCGTGCTTCTTTCTCTCCGTTGCGTTGGATAGTAGTTCCAAAAAGAAAATCGAGGTAGGATCGATTTCGTCGCTGACAGAAGCTCATCAGTGTCCCCAGCGTTTCACATAACTCGCTGACGTCATCGCACTGTTGTGAGTACCCAGCGTATCCGTTTTGATTTTTTTCTCTCGCTCGAAGAAAGAGAAAGAAAGAGAGGAAAGGGAGAGTAATCCCTGTCTCTCATAGAAACTTCTCTTTCTCTCACACGCCCCAAAAAAAAAAAAAAAAAAAAAATGAAGGCATAAGCCATTCCGCATCACATCACGAAATGTTGCGCGCGTTCTTCTATGATGAATCTCATTCTCCATCTCCTTCACAACATCTGCAACCGAGATGGACGAACCGACATGTTGCAACGAAATGTGTACAATAATAATACGCACTAACACCATGTGTTGCAATTACAGGACTAACGGTAAAGGCCGCTACCAAGTTTTGAGATGGCTAAGTGTTGAATGAACGACAGCTGGACAGAGGAATGGTGAATGCAAGCTTGATGGTGACACTATAATACAATGTCACGGTCGCTCTCCACCCCCCCCCCCCCTCTCCCCTCCCCTTTGTGTTGTGGTGTGGATGAACTCGCTTGTGTACCTCTTGTATATTTCTTTTTTTATGAGAAAGAAGAATAGGAGGAGAGTGAGATGAAAGGTAGTCCTTCTTTGAGCATTGTCATATTGCAGATGATTATTGATTTCATGAGTGAGTTAACTGAAAAAGGATTTTGTTTTTTTTCATGATGGTAAGATCATTGTTAGCATGATTATCAGTTTTTTTTATAATACCAATATCCTCAGAATTCTCATAGCATTGCGCAAAAATAAATGCTGAAGCATACCACATATATACACTATAAACAAGACGCGAGTCATTAAGGAAAGAGTCAGTAACGCGAAAACACACACACACACACACACACACACACACATACACACACACACACACACACACACATATATATATATATATATATATATATATATATATATATATATATATATATATATATATATATGTGTGTGTGTGTGTGTGTGTGTGTGCGTGCGTGTGTGTGTGTAGATGCAAGAAACGCAAATATACACAAACACACTTCGAAGCACGTATGAGTGTGTGTGTGTGTGTGTGTGTGTGTGGTTGTGTGCTGTATTAATGCAAACACACAAACAAAAGTATACACAAACGTACTCACAAAGTCGTATAATCAAACACACACACACAAACACTAATACACACACACATACATAAATACACACACACACACACAAGCAAGCGTGTCTGTGTATATTTATGTGTGTGTGTGTATATGTGTGTGTATGTGTATATGTGTGTGTGTGTGTGTGTGTGTGTGTTTATTTACTTTCAATGATCTACCATGGTTCTATTCACTCTTTATCCCACACCCAAGTCACGTACCTCCCGGAATAGCGGTTTCCATTATCTGTCTATCTGATTTTCTGTGGAATGAAAAGAGGAGGGAGAGGGGGAGTGGAGGGAGGGAGGGAAGGAGAGATTAAGGAGAGAGGAGGGGGGGCGATGGAGGGAGGGAGGGAAGGAGATATTAGGGAGAGAGGAGGAGGAGGAGGAGGGAGAAGGTGAGAATTATAGAGAGTATATGGTTGAGAGGAAAAGGGGAGGAGGGAAGGGGAGAGAGAACACACGGAGGGAGAGAAGAAAAGGAGGGAGGGAGGGATGGACAGAGGAAAGGAACGAAGGGAAGTGAGAAGAAAGAGTAGGAAGAGAAAGAGGAGGTATAGGGAGGGAGAAAAGGAGATTACAGAGAATATACGGCTGAAAGGAAAGGAGAAGTCAGGGAGGTGGATGGGGATGGGGAGGAGATAGGGGGAGGGGAGGGGGGGTTGGAGAAGGATTATTATCACAATAATCCAGCTGTATCACGTGCTATGGGAGAAGCAGGTTGGTGATGGGTGATGAGCTGCTGAACGCGAATTACGGTAGTTATTCATGGGGCTTTGTTGTGGGAGGGGGGAGGGGGTGGGGGTGGGAGTGAGGGAAGGGGGTGGGGGTGGGAGTGAGGGGTGGGGGGTGGGAGGGTGTTGTAGGAGGGAAGGGAGGGTGGGAGGGGAGGGGGTAAAGGCGGAGGTTGGGGAGGGGAGGGGGGTAAAGGCGGAGGGAGGGGAGGAGAGGGAGTAAAGGCGGAGGGTGGGGAGGGGTAGAGGGAGAGGGGGTAAAGGTGTAGAGGGAGGGAGAGAAGAGGAGGGGTAGAAGTAATAACGAGCGGCTGAGGGAGGGAGGGAGGGAGTGGAGGGGTAAAGAGAAGAGGGAGTAAAGTAGAAGGAATGTGGGATTTAGCGATAGGGAGGTAGGAGAAAAAGAGGGAAAAGGGAGGGAGGGAAAATGAAGAAGAAGAAAGGAAAAGGGAGGAGGAGAGAAGGAAGAAGGAGAAGAGAGTGAGGGAAAAAGAAAGGGGAAGAGAGGTAGGAGAGAAAGAGGGAGAAGGGAGGGAGGGAAAAAGAAAGGAGAAGGGAGGAAGAGGAAGAAGAGAGGGAGAGTAAAAGAAAGGAGAAGGAAGGGGGAGAAGGATGGAAAGGAAAAAGAAAGAATGAAAGAGGAAGAAGGAAGGAAGAGGAAGAAAAGATGAAAACAGAAGGCAGAGAGTAGATAATAAATAAATGATAAAGAATGATAAAAAACGAGTGAATTAAAAGAAAGAAGGGAGAGGAAATAAAGAAGAATAAAAAGAGACGGAAAGGGAATGGGTAGAAAGTGAGTGAAAGTGATCGAAAGTGAGAAGGCAAATAGACAAAATAAGATTAACGCATTATTGTTGATTTTCCTTTCGTTCTTTCGTCTTTTCTTCCATGGATTTTCGCCCTCAGTGGAATTAGGTAATAACCAGTAACAACAAAAAAATAAAGATAGTAATAATAATACATGACTAGTTAATAGATAATAATAATCACAATAATGAAAAGAAAAAAAAGATAGATAAATTATAACTATAACCAATAAAGAACGATATTTACAACAACAACAAATTAAAACAAAAACAAAAACAAATAAAAAAATAGACGTCGACGAAGATGATAAATATTTTCTTCTTCTTCTTCTTCCTCTCCCTCTACCGTGACGTCATTGAATCTCCATCCTTGTCACCAAGTGTGTTGTCACGTCATAACGTCAATCATCTTTGCTAATGCAACTTCTGCAATCAGTTCTGTAGATAATATAGTGTTGATAATGGTGTTGGGATAAATTACGTCACTTCATCACACTGTCATCACATTGTCATCACATATTCACTATATTCTGTCATCATTATTTGGCTTTCTCTTCTGCATTATCATCTTTTGAATTACGTTCATCAGTAACTCACTATGTCATTATCAAAATTCGAATCAACGGATTATTATAATCGAGTTTTTTTACGATTAAGTTGATATACAGAATTTGATCAAGGAACATTCTATGATATTTAAGAAATGAGCTTTCAACTAATTTATAGTGCAATGGTTGTTATTGTCATTAGCAACTGTGGTGTTAGTATTGTTATTGCTAATAATGTCATTAATATCATTATGGTTATCATCGTTATTATTGTTATCATTACCATCATTATTATTGTTATCATTATCACCATTATTATTGTCATCCTTGATATTATCATAATTATCATCATCATTATCATTATTACTATCATTATCAATATGATTATTATCATGATCATTATTAACATTACTACTGTTATTTGTCGCTATTATCATAATCATCATCATTATCATTGTTCTTATAATTATCATTACTAATATTACTATCATCATTATCATCATTATTACTATATCTATCATTATCATCATTATCATCATTATTACTATATTTATCATTATCATCATTATCGTTATTCGTAGTATTAGTATGAACATTAACATCACATTATAATCACCCTTACCATTATCATCATTATCCTCCTCAACCTAATCATCATCATATTCACCTTACCAGTACCTTACGCTCACTCCTCAACACAATCAACATTACAATCACCATCATCATCACCATCATCATCACTATCACCACCACCAACCACGTCTCCATGACAACCAACATCAAAGTATATAAACAAAAAAAACGGAATCTTTACGACAGGATATAAATCATTTCCTTCATTATAGAAAAAGCCAATAAAAATGAGATCAAGTAGAGAAATGAAGCGAAATGATAACACGGAAGAGATGATATCAAACAAAGAATAAAAATGAGATGGAAGAGAGAGGAGAGAAATGAAAGAAGAAAATGAATTTCGACTAATTGACTTCCTTCCCAAAATATACCGCAAATGGCAGACATTTCTTTTATGGAACTAATCAAGGAATATTTAGCTTATTAGACGCAGAGGGACTGGGGTGGTAATGAGGGTAGTTTTTTTCAATCTTGCTCTCTCTCTTTCTCGTTCGCTCTCTTGCACTTTGTTTCTCTCTCTCTCTCTCTTTCTCTCTTTAACTCTCACTCTTGTACCCTTACTTTCCTTCTCTCTCTCTCTCTCTCTCTCTCTCTCTCTCTCTCTCTCTCTCTCTCTCTCTCTCTCTCTCTCTCTCTCTCTCTCTCTTTTCTACTTTCCTTCTCTCTCTCTCTCTCTCTCTCTCTCTCTCTCTCTCTCTCTCTCTCTCTCTCTCTCTCTCTCTCTCTCTCTCTCTCTCTCTCTCTCTCTCTCTCTCTCTCTCTCTCTCTCTCTCTCTCTTTAACTCTCGCTCTTGTACCCTTACTTTCCTTCTCTCTCTCTCTCTCTCTCTCTCTCTCTCTCTCTCTCTCTCTCTCTCTCTCTCTCTCTCTCTCTCGCTCTTGTACTCTTCCTTTCCTTCTCTCTCTCTCTCTCTCTCTCTCTCTCTCTCTCTCTCTCTCTCTCTCTCTCTCTCTCTCTCTCTCTCTCTCTCTCTCTTTAACTCTCGCTCTTGTACCCTTACTTTCCTTCTCTCTCTCTCTCTCTCTCTCTCTCTCTCTCTCTCTCTCTCTCTCTCTCTCTCTCTCTCTCTCTCTCTCTCTCTCTTTAACTCTCGCTCTTGTACCCTTACTTTCCTTCTCTCTCTCTCTCTCTCTCTCTCTCTCTCTCTCTCTCTCTCTCTCTCTCTCTCTCTCTCTCTCTCTCTCTCTCTCTCTCTATATATATATAACTCTCGCTCTTGTACCCTTACTTTCCTTCTCTCTCTCTCTCTCTCTCTCTCTCTCTCTCTCTCTCT
>NW_028234421.1:5511684-5516684 GCF_977035675.1 Penaeus japonicus | reverse complement strand
GAGATAGTAAACAAAAAGAGGAGAAAAGTAATTAGAGAAAAAATAATAGAACATAGAAAAGAAAAAAAGGGGAAAGGAGTAAAGGGAAGAGACATTGAAGGGAAGAGATCTTACGGGGGAGGGGAAGGAGGGGAGAGGGGGGAGGGGGAGGTTGAAATGTTCTGCCAACTTTCCCTTTTTCATTTCGTTATGTTTAAGACTGACATACCATATCTGTTATTCTTAAATAGAATCTTAGAAATAATTACAATACATAACATATGATAAAAAGGAGAAAAAATCATAATCATGATAATATTGATAGTTGTAATCATGATCATCATTCTGGTGATAATAATGATGATGATAATGAATAATGTTATAGTAAAACTAAATATGATAATTATAATACGATGAATGAAATTAATAAATTCTTATCTACAACAAAGTAATTAAAAATAACCAATTCCTATCATCATAAAAAAAAACAAAAAAACAAGCAACCAAATCAGAAAGTAAAAGTTAACCCTCCCCCTCCGAAAAAAAAAAAAAAAAATCACATTTTTCATTCCCATTAGCAGAGTCAATGAAGTATATTACCAATCTTCATCTTCATGTTCCTCTACAATATATAGCATGTTGATTGCATGTGGTTTCGGCGAGTCATCATGTTGCATGATTTATGAGGGATGTATGTGGATGTATTTTTTTTTTTTTTTTTTTTTTTTTGAGGGAGGGGGTGTATGGGACGGGTGTGTGTGTGTGTGTGTGTGTGTATGTGTGTGTGTGTGTGTGTGTCAGATGGTAAGAATTCGAAGTATTCAATCCGTTTTGCAATGTATTCGATACGACTATAAGATATCTATTGTAAATGATAAGAGTGAAAGAAAATCAACGGTTTTTCTCATACTGGTTTTTTTTCCCACCACTTGTGGATTCGAATTTGAAACCTGTGTTGCCATTGGTCGATTCGAATTTGAAACCTGTATTACCATTAGTCAGTTTGAATTTGAATGGTTAATATTGTACCCGATTTACAAATACTTATAAGCATTTTTGTGGCCCTTGGGTCGAGATGGGGTAGGTTGTAGTTTGTGTTAATATCACTGATATAGCAATACAGTGACGAGTTATTGTGAAAAGGTGTTGCGAAAGCTACTGTAGACGTAAATTTATGCCGTAGACTACTTCCTTTCCCCGGCTGAGCGAAGATAACTTATGATACTGATATAGTGATGTAACATCCTAAACTTTGCTCTGAGAATGAAATAATAACTAATTCTAATAAAGACCAGAAAAAAACAGAAACCAGCCGCCATTTTATCTACCAAAGATCGCACTATAAAAAGCATCAGGGAACTGGTTTCGAACTGTGCTTCGTTTTCCTGAACGAAACCAATGAAGCACCTCACTGCTAGTTTGATTATGGGTTAAGTTTACGTCTTATAAATATTTAGAACAGAGAGAGAGAGGGGGGGGGGGGGGGGGGGGGGGGGGGGGAGGAGAGAGAGAGAGAGAGACTGATAGTAGTTAAGAGAGAAGGAGAGAGAGAGTGAGAGTAGATGAGAGAGAAAGAGAGAGAGAGAAGATATAGAGAAATATATAATATATAATATAAAAATATCATATCAATCTATATATATATATATATATATTTATATATATATATATATATTAAAAAATAAAAATATATATATTATATATATATACATACACACCCACAACACACACAACAAACCACACACATACCATAATATTTATATATATATTATATATAAAACAAAAGATATTAGAGAGAGAGGGGGGAGAGAGAGAGAGAGAGAGGGAGGGGGGTAGGGAATGAATGTCTTAGGTGGGAGGGAACTAAAGAGAGAGAGAGAGAGACAGGGGTAGATAATTAATCGATAATTAAGCAAAAGTAAAATATAAATAAAAGAAAGAAATAGACATCCAAACTAAGAACAAAAACACAGACAGACAGACAGAAGAAGGATCACCTAAGAGAAAGAAAAACACAGACCACAAGAAAAAAAAAAAAAAAACGAACAGAAAAAAACAACAAAAACAAAAAAAAACAAAGCAAAACACAAGAACGAAGTGAGAGAGAATAAAAAACAACGGAATAAAGAGAGAAAGAAAAGAAAAGAAAAGAAAAAAAAAACATAGAAAAGAAGGGAAATCCAAGATCTCGAGTCCTTTTCTCCAACAAAAACAAGAACAAAAGGCGACAGAAGAACAGCTTCCTCGAACAATTGTTTACCTGAGAGTGTGACGTCATCCATAGAGCGAGGGACCCACGTGTGCATTGCAGTTCAAGGCCAGATGTGAGGATGCAAACATGTGTACGGTTAGCGAGATGCCTTATCCGGATGCTGACGGGTGGGAGGGGGGGTGAGGGGGTGAGGGGGAGGGGGGGTGAGGGGGTGAGAGGAAGGTGGGGGGGTGAGGGGGAAGGGTAAGGATATCTGTAGGACATATATAGTTACATATATATAGATAGATATGTGAGGATGGAAACATGTGTACGGTTAGCGAGATGCCTTATCCAGATGCTGATGGGGGTGAGGGGAAGGTGGGGGGGTGAGGGGATGGTGGGGAGGGGGTGAGGGGGAGGGTAAGGATATCTGTAGGACATATATAGTTACATATATATAGATAGATATGTGAGGATGGAAACATGTGTACGGTTAGCGAGATGCCTTATCCGGATGCTGATGGGGGTGGGGGGGGGGGGGGAGGGGAAGGTGGTGGGGTGAGGGGGAAGGGTAAGGATATCTGTAGGACATATATAGTTACATATATATAGATAGATATGTGAGGATGGAAACATGTGTACGGTTAGCGAGATGCCTTATCCGGATGCTGATGGGGAGGGGGGGGTGAGGGGGAGGTGGGGGGTGAGGGGGAAGGGTAAGGATATCTGTAGGACATATATAGTTACATATATATAGATGGATATGTGAGGATGCAAACATGTGTACGGTTTGCGAGGTGCCGTATCTGGATGCTGACGGGGGAAGGGGGGGGGGGGGGGGCTAGGTGGGGGGTGAGGGGAAGGGTAAGGATATCTGTAGGACATATATAGTTACATATATATAGATAAATATGTGATGATGGAAACATGTGTACGGTTAGCGAGATGCCTTCTCCGGATGCTGACGGGGGGGAGGGGGGGGGGGAGGGCTAGGTGGGGGTGAGGGGGAGGATAAGGATATCTGTAGGACATATATAGTTACATATATATAGATGGATATGTGAGGATGCAAACATGTGTACGGTTAGCGAGAGGCCTTCTCCGGATGCTGATGGGGGGGTGGGGGGGTGAAGGGGGGAAGGATATCTGTAGAATATATATATATAGTTCTTATATTACTGACGAGGTGTGAAGTATTTGCTGTTCTTCTGTTTCTGGGTATTAAGATACTCTTTGGTAATTTCCTTTGTTTGTTTATTTATCATCGTCTCAAGTTGTCTATCAGTCTGTTTTCTTTGTCTATCAGTCTCGCCCTTTCTCTCTTCTTTATATGTCTATCGATTATCATATCTGTCAATCATATTATTGATTTTCTTTGTTTGTCTGTTATTGTTTCAGTCTGTCTAGCTGTATGTTTTGTTTTCTATATGTATGTATCTATAGAGTAATATATCTATCAATCTGTCTTTCTATCTGTCTATTTCTGTCTCCCCTTCTCTCTGTCTCTCTCCCCCCCCCTTCTATCTCTCTCTCTTTCTCTCTCTCTCTATCTTTCTCTTTCTTTCTCTCTCTCTCTCTCCCTCTCTCTTTCTCTCTCTCTCTCTCTTTCTCTTTCTTTCTCTCTCTCTCTCTCCCTCTCTCTTTCTCTCTCTCTCTCTCTCTCTCATCCACCCCCCTCTCTCTCTCTCTCTCTCTCCCCTCTCTCTCTCTCTCCCCCCCCCTCTCTCTCTCTCCCTCTCTCTCTCTCCTTGTCTCTCTCTCTCTCTCTCTTTCTCTCTCTCTCTCCTTGTCTCTCTCTCTCTCTCTCTTTCTCTCTCTCTTCCCCCCTCTCTCTCCTTGTCTCTCTCTCTCTCTCTCTCTCTCTCTCCCCCTCCTATCTCTCTCCTTGTTTCTCTCTCTCTCTCTCTCTCTCTCTCTCTCTCTCTCTCTCTCCCTCCCCCTCCCTCCTCCCCCCCCCTCTCTCTCTTTCTCACTCTCCCCCCCTCCCCTCTCTCTCCCCTCTCTTTCTCTCTCTCTCTCTTTGTCTGCAACTGAAGGAACTACCTCTGTATTGTACGTGAGTATGGATGACCATACGAGCTCCTGTGGGATTCTGCGACGCCTCTCGCATTCCATCACACACGAAACTTGTAAGCATCGCGTCCATTGCAATTTCCACATATCACTTTTATTACGCATCCCTTTCATTGACACGAAAGCCGTCTACTCACGTTGCACGTCTGGTCGATCAAGGCACCAGTTAACACACACGAATGGCCTTTCGGAACAACGTAAGTAACCGCAAATGTTGTAAGTTCGTCCCTCCCTACCACTCATCTACCTTTCCCTCCTTCCTTCAGACTCTCCTTTGAACTCCCTCCCTCCTTTCTACTACTTATCCATCTTCCCTCCTTCCCTCCCTCCACCTTACTACCTTGCAGTCTTCCCTTTAAGTCTCATTTGAACTCCCTCCACCTTACCACTCATCTACCTTCCCTCTTTCTCTCCCTCCATCTTACTACCTTGCAGTCTTCCCTGTGACTCTAACTTGAACTCCCTCCACCTTACTACTCGTCTGCCTTCCCTGCTTCCCTTCCTCCATCCGACTATTTAAACCCCCATTTGAACTCCCTCCCTCCCACCATTCGTCCACTTTCCCTCCTTCCTTTATATTCTCCTTTGAACTCCCTCCTCCTTATCAGTCAACCACCTTTCTCCCTCCCTTTGAACTCTCTTTTGAACCCCTTCCTCCCTACCTCTCAGTTACCTTCCCTCCTTCCCTTAAGCTCTCCTTTCATCAGTCTTTATTTCTTCCTAACTTTAACCTCCTACGACCCCTGTCATGAAC
>NW_028234421.1:5494184-5496684 GCF_977035675.1 Penaeus japonicus | reverse complement strand
TCCGCTGATAGGTAAGTTCGTAAATTACTTCTTGTTATTTTGCTTTGTTATTTTAGAAATGTATTGATAAAGATGGGTAAAAAATAAGGGGAAATATAGGGATGATAAGATGAATAGCGAATAATCAAAACGAAATTGCAAAAAATGGATTAATAGTTCATTAGCTATGCGTCCGTATCCCACTCTGACGCATATAAAGAATGAACGGTAAGTATCTTTAAAAAAGAATTAATAGATACGGAAGGAACAAGGATAAGGAAAACTTAGAAGAAAAATAAAAGTATGAAGACAGTTGAAGAAGAACTATATATATATATATATATATATATATATATATATATATATATATATATATATATATATATGTATGTATATGAAGAAAAGGGTCTCCTTTTAGGTCATTCACAGAAGGGGGAGAGGCAAGGCGTACATGTGCAGTTAATATGCATGTATATATGTAAGAGAGAAAGAGAGAGAATGATTTTTTTTTTTTTTTTTTTTTTTTTTTTTTTTTTTTTTTTTTTTTACCCACCATGCCATGCACTCAACTACGACCAATATTTCAACCTATAATACATTTCATCCAACACTCACCCTTGTGCGGCTCCGCGGACCACCAGCGGCCGCACACGCCGACCCAAACTGCACAAAATAAATCCTTTTTACTCTTTCTATACCTTCGGCCACATTTTCCCAGCAGTCCAGTCACACACTCTAATGATAATTGCAGGTATTGGTCAACCGAAGAGGTTTCGGTGGCCAAACATGGCAACTCTGCGGCTTTCCCAGCGGGTCTCAGGGGCTACGGACGTTTACGTGAATCTTGACCATCTTTTCGTGTGAAACAAGTTTAGGGAATTTAGTTCTGTTCTCCAGGAAGGTTGAGTGATTAAATTGTTCTGATAAGAGATGGGGGAAATATGTACATCTACGTTCTTGTATTATATCAAACTGTCGAAGATGTAAATAGTGTCTCGCGCTTGGTATGGCACATCGCAGCGCGCCATTTCTTCCCGCCAAGAGGCCGTAGGGGTTAAATACCTAATTAATTATCGATGTTTCCCACCATCAACGACAAATGTCTCGAGGCCAGAAGGGTGTTTATTCTCATTTTGCGAAGGGATTTAAAAGAAAGTGGGCGGGGCTAGAGGAAGTTTGGTAATTGATGGTCCTAATCTTTTTAATTTATTTCTCTCGCCAGTTCTTCGTTAGGTACGTAATCCTGAATTAGTGCGGCTATTATCTCCTGCTGAGAATATTTTGACAGGAGGGCGTATCTATATCTATCTATCTATCTATATCTTTCTCTCTTTCTCTCTCTCTCTCTCTCTCTCTCTCTCTCTCTCTCTTTGTATATATATATATATATATATATATATATATATATATATATATATATATATATATACATGTATATATATATATGTGTGTGTGTGTGTGTGTGTGTGTGTGTGTGTGTGTGTGTGTGTGTGTATCTGTATACATACATACATACATATATATATATATATATATATATATATATATATATATATATATATATATATATATATATATGCATATATATATATATATATATATATATATATATATATATATATATTTATATATATATATGCATGCTTACGTGTCTGTGTTCATATAGATTATGTATACATCACTGTATTTGTGTATATCATTCACAATGCAAATGCAACATCCTTGTTTATTGAAGGAATATGAAAAATGATAATCAAACACTAAGACTAAAGAATTCATTACGTGACAGATTGCATTAGGAAATGTATTGAAATTAGGAGATAATGATAATGATGATAATGATTTAAAGGATAAAGTTTAAAACGGTAATAATGATAATGATAATAATGATAATGACAAGAATGAAGAATAATGACAATCATTATTCCTATCATTATTCTTTTTTTTGTAATATCATTATCATCATTATCATTATTATTATTATTGTTGTTGCTATCAATATTATTATCTTTATTATCATTATTACTATTATCATTGTTATTGTGATGATAATCATCATCATCATCATCATTAAGATAATGTTAATGATGATAACAGTAATAGAAATAATAATGATAGCAATAAAAATAATAGTTGTAATAAAAATAGCAATAAGAATACTAATACAAAGAATAATGATAAAAAAGATGATATTGATAACAATGATAAGGATAATGAGAATGATAAAGATTATGACAATAATGATAATGATGATAGTAACAATGGAGATAAAGTTAAGAATAAAAGAGGAATGGAAAAATAAAAACAAATGAAGTTGAAAGTAAAAAGAGATGATGCATGATAAATAAGAAAATAGACATTACATAATGAAATAAAAAATAAAAAAAGTCGATAGAATGAAAGAAAACAAATAAAAACAGGCAAACAAAGACATCGAAATAGGAAGGAAGGAGGGAAGGAGAGGGAGATATAAAGAGAGAGAGAGAGAGAGAAATAGAGAGAGAAAAAAAACGAAAATCAA
>NW_028234421.1:5474184-5476684 GCF_977035675.1 Penaeus japonicus | reverse complement strand
CTAGTCTAGCCTAACCTAACCTAGCCTAGCCTAACCTAACCTAGCCTAGCCTAACCTAGCCTAGCCTAACCTAACCTAACCTAGCCTAACCTAAACTAGCCTAGCCTAACCTAACCTAGCCTAACCTAACCTAACCTAGCCTAGCCTAACCTAACCTAGCCTAGCCTAACCTAACCTAACCTAGCCTAACCTAACCTAAACTAACCTAGCCTAACCTAACCTAGCCTAGCTTAGCCTAACCTAGCCTAACCTAACCTAACCTAATCTAATCTAACCTACCTAACCTAGCCTAGCCTAACCTAACCTAGCCTAACCTAACCTAACCTAACCTAGCCTAACCTAACCTAACCTAGCCTAGCCTAACCTAACCTAACCTAACCTAACCTAGCCTAACCTAACCTAATCTAACCTAACCTAGCCTAGCCTAACCTAACCTAGCCTAGCCTAACCTAACCTAGCCTAACCTAACCTAACCTAGCCTAGCCTAACCTAACCTAACCTAGCCTAACCTAACCTAACCTAGCCTAGCCTAACCTAACCTAGCCTAACCTAGCCTAACCTAACCTAACCTAACCTAACCTAGCCTAACCTAACCTAGCCTAGCCTAACCTAACCTAGCCTAGCCTAACCTAACCTAGCCTAACCTAACCTAGCCTAGCCTAACCTAACCTAGCCTAACCCAACCTAACCTAACCTAACCTAACCTAGCCTAGCCTAACCTAACCTAGCCTAGCCTAACCTAGCCTAACCTAACCTAACCTAACCTAGCCTAACCTAACCTAGCCTAACCTAACCTAACCTAACCTAGCCTAACCTAACCTAACCTAGCCTAGCCTAACCTAACCTAACCTAACCTAACCTAACCTAGCCTAGCCTAACCTAACCTAACCTAACCTAACCTAGCCTAGCCTAACCTAACCTAACCTAACCTAACCTAGCCTAGCCTAACCTACTATCTCTCTTTCTCTCTCTATATATATATATATATAATATATTAATTTATATCATCAATATATAAAATCGAAATATAAAATTTATATATATAACTATATATATATATATATATAGCACACATGACATTGATGCCATTTGACTCCTTCATCAAATCGCGAAAAAAAAAACAGTTTGGAAAAAAAATGGAAAAGTTAACAGATAAAAAATCTTTCGCACCTGACTTCGTATCGTATGTATATATATATATATAGTATATATATATAGATATATAAAATATAATATAGATAAAATACTAAGAGTATTATTAATATATATATATATATATATATATATATGTTACCTAAATATATATATATCATATATAATATATAATATATAATATATATAAATATATATATATGTATATATATAAATAAATCATCATCATCTAATCAGCCTGTATCACCATCCACTGCATTAGGACGTAGGCCTCTCTCAATTTTTTCACAGTCATTCCGGTCTTGTGTCCTCTGATTCCAGTTTACACATATAAATATATTATATTTATATATATATTTATTAAAATATAAATATATAATATAAAAATATTTATATAAATAATATATATACATAAATATGATGTAATATATATATACATATGAAAAGAGTATGCATATCAATATATAAATAAAATATGTATATATATCAAATATATAAATATATATAATATAATATATATAGTCTATGAAAACTATTACACCCACAACACACACACACATTCATTGATTCTTTTGACTCCTTCATCAAATCGCGAAAAAAAAAGAAAAAAGGGAAACTTAATAGACAAAAGTCTCGCACCTTACTTCGTTCTCCTGGGAAACAGGTCAGGGAGGCGAAGATGCTGAATGTCGTTCACAGAAACCAGTCAATTCCTATCAGTAATCCTGGGACTTAATATCCACGCTGGTGCTTAAGATCAATAACTTAAAAGTGATGAGAGACAAAAAAATAATGATAATAATAATAAATAAATAAATAAACAGATGAATAAAAAATAAGAAAACAGTTTCGAAGTTTTTAGATATGGGTTTACATAAGCACATGTCAATTTACATATATGTCTTTAGGGTCGAGATTTGTGTGTGTTTGTGTGTGTTTGTGAGTTTGTGTATTTAGTTTTTATTTATGCATCGGAGACTGGATATTCGAAATATATTATTCTATCCAATTTAGGTGTGTAATTAAACAAGTATATAAATACTAGGTGTTTTTTTGTTTTTTATTTTTTTTCTTCGTATTTACGTCTATCATTCCCGACATAAGAAGAGGAATATGCGGGATTTATGAAAGAAAGGAGACATAGATAGATAGATAAATATATAGACAGAGAGAGAGAGAGAGATTGGAAAAATTAAACGTATGATAACATGAGTGGCATTAATGACAAATCATTCGTTTGACAATAAGAATTGATTACTGGCGTGGTTTTTCGTAGCCAAGTTCTCTCTCTCTCTCTCTCTCTCTCTCTCTCTCTCTCTTTCTCTCTTTCTCTCTCTTTCTCTCTCTT
>NW_028234421.1:5447907-5450407 GCF_977035675.1 Penaeus japonicus | reverse complement strand
CAGGCGTAAAAAAGAAAGACTGACTGACAGACAACACATTGGGGCACTGTTCACTATAGAGGCACGCGTAATTTGGTTGTTATTGCTAAAAGTTTACTCTGATCAGCTTTTGCTGTTTTTATTTTTTAGAAAAAAAAAACGGATTTCAGTATCGATGTGTGACTTATAGCTAGCTATAAAGATGATGTAACTGTGTCTGCAGACAGATTGGTAGAAGGATAGATAGATAGATGGATGGATGGATAGATGGATGGATGGTTTATGATAGGTGGTAAGTAAGAAGTATATAGGATAGGCCTGGAATATTGTATTAGTAATAGATAGATGTGTAGATAATGTTAGATAGATAGATCTATGATGGATAGATGGTATATTTATTATACTTACATATATTCTTATATATTATTATTTGAGATTATATATATATAGTATATATAATATATAATCTATATATATTTCTTGTCTTATATATATACTTACACAACTACACACACATCTCTTTATATTATACATTATTATATATTATTACATATATATATATATAGATATATATATAATCTTATATATATACGTCTATTATTCTTACATTAGTATAAATATATATATATATTATTATATATATATTATATATATTAATATTATTATATAATATATATACTATTCTATTTAATTCATATATAATATATATAATATATATATACATATATAAATTGATTGATAGATAAACAGACATATTACCTAAGACATATATCCTCAAACCACACAAGACAAAGTCCTTAAATAGACGACAAAACAGACAGATAGATAGATCGATAGATAGATATACCAGAAATCATTTTCATGCAACAATCAATCATCGTGCAATAATCAGCACGTGTAATTCTCAAAGACGTTTTCTGATATAATGTATTACATCTTAAAGGTGGAACTTTATCATTTCCGAATACTTTTCATGGTCACGATACCTTATCTCAATAATTAAGCTTTGGGTCAATATCTTCATCTCTACTCCCTTTGGGTTTTCCTGTATCTTAATTCTCATATGTATCTGTGATCAGACATATATAGATTGTAATATATATAGTTTTATATATTTCATATAATATCTTATATATATATAATATTAGATCAGTATATATATATATATTCTTAATTGTTATGGGGTGTGATGTGTGTGGTGTGGTTGTAGTGATATGTGTGTTGGTTATGGTGTGTGTGTGTAGTGTGTGTGTGTGTGTGTTTAGTAGTGTGTGTGTGTGTGTGGTTGTGTGGGTGGATGTTTGTGTGTGTATTACAGTATATATATAAAGATATATATATATATATATACATTATATATATATATATTATATATATATTATTATACAATATATATATAATATCATTATATATACATTATTGGAGATATATTATATATCTTATATATAATGATATATATATAATGAGTGTATATATGAGTAATAGATATAATATTATATGTTATATGTATATATACATATATGATATTAATATTATAATATATACTTATATATAGAAAAATTATATATGTGTATGGTATGGTTTGTGTGTGATTGTGATGCTGTGGTGTTGGTGTGAATATGTGCACGTACTGTGTTTGTGAATGTTAAAGTGTGTGTATGTGTTTGTGTGTGTTTGTGTGTGTGTGTGTGTGTGTGTGTGTGTCCGTTTATGCATTTATCCCAGTCAGATAATGATAGTAATATTAATGATAATGATAATGATAAGCGAAAATATGAAGGAAAGAAGGGGATACATTTATATTTTACGATAGTGTGGTATGTGTGTGTGTATAAAACAAACATATGGATCTATAATCTAGTATAGTCACATATATATAATTGTGACATAATATAGATAGTATTATGGATAGAGAGAAGAAAGAGAGAAAAGGAGGAGAGAGGAGAGACAGTAACAGAGAGAGAGGAGAGAAAGGAGAGAGAGGAGCGGGTAGAGAGAGAGAGAGAACGCATACAACGTATATTCATATGTATATACTTGATATATAAATACATATATATAGGAGATGTATAATAATATATATATATATATCCATATATATGTGTGTGTGAGTGTGTTGTGTGTGTGGTGTGTTGATGTGGTGTGTGTAGTGTGTGTGTGTGTGTATGTGTGTATCTATAATGAGATATATATATATATATATATAATATAGTAATATTATAGTATAAGAGAGAGAGAGAGAGAGAGATAGATAGATAGATAGATAGATAGATAGATAGATAGATAGATATACATACATACATATATATAAATATATATATATACATATATATACAATCACAAAACCAAACACAAGAACACAAAAGAATAACGCAAAATCACTATCTATCTATAACCAATATCTGTAAACACCCCTACCCCCCTAACCCCACCCACCCTCCATGAACCCCCGGCCCCCGACACCGCGCCACAACCACGCCGCCCTAACCACTCAACACAAGCGATCCTAACGCGGCCACCA
>NW_028234421.1:5432907-5435407 GCF_977035675.1 Penaeus japonicus | reverse complement strand
ATAATGAAAATAACAATAACAACATCATCAACAACAATAACATCCCTTCATAACCCCCCCCCCCCCTCCTATCCAAATTTCATCACAATCATTACCCTTGGAAACAAAGCAGGTGAACCTCGCAGTTGAACCTCGCAGGTGAACCTCTCAGTTGAACCTCGCAGGTGAACCTCGCAGGTGAACCTCGCAGTTGAACCTCACAGGTGAACCTCGCAGTTGAACCTCGCAGGTGAACCTCGCAGTTGAACCTCACAGGTGAACCTCGCAGGTGAACCTCACAGGTGAACCTCGTAGGTGAACCTCGCAGGTGAACCTCACAGGTGAACCTCGCAGGTGAACCTCGCAGTTGAACCTCACAGGTGAACCTCGCAGTTGAACCTCGCAGGTGAACCTCGCAGTTGAACCTCACAGGTGAACCTCGCAGTTGAACCTCGCAGGTGAACCTCGCAGTTGAACCTCACAGGTGAACCTCGCAGATGAACCTCGCAGTTGAACCTCACAGGTGAACCTCTCAGTTGAACCTCACAGGTGAACCTCACAGGTGAACCTCGCAGGTGAACCTCGCAGGTGAACCTCGCAGGTGAACCTCGCAGGTGAACCTCGCAGGTGAACCTCGCAGGTGAACCTCGCAGGTGAACCTCGCAGGTGAACCTCGCAGGTGAACCTCGCAGGTGAACCTCGCAGGTGAACCTCGCAGGTGAACCTCGCAGGTGAACCTCGCAGGTGAACCTCACAGGTGAACCTCGCAGGTGAACCTCGCAGTTGAACCTCACAGGTGAACCTCGCAGTTGAACCTCGCAGGTGAACCTCGCAGTTGAACCTCACAGGTGAACCTCGCAGTTGAACCTCGCAGGTGAACCTCGCAGTTGAACCTCACAGGTGAACCTCGCAGGTGAACCTCGCAGTTGAACCTCGCAGTTGAACCTCACAGGTGAACCTCGCAGTTGAACCTCACAGGTGAACCTCGCAGGTGAACCTCACAGGTGAACCTCGCAGGTGAACCTCACAGGTGAACCTCGCAGTTGAACCTCACAGGTGAACCTCGCAGGTGAACCTCACAGGTGAACCTCACAGGTGAACCTCGCAGGTGAACCTCACAGGTGAACCTCGCAGGTGAACCTCGCAGTTGAACCTCACAGGTGAACCTCGAAGGTGAACCCCGCAGGTGAACCCCGCAAGTGAACCTCGCAGTTGAACCTCACAGGTGAACCTCGCAGTTGAACCTCGCAGGTGAACCTCACAGGTGAACCTCACAGGTGAACCTCGCAGGTGAACCTCGCAGGTGAACCTCGCAGGTGAACCTCACAGGTGGACCTCGCAAGTGAACCTCGCAGGTGAACCTCACAGGTGAACCTCGCAGGTGTCACCAAATAGGAATCATAAAATTCCTGTGACCCATAACAGCCAACCGGATGCCCCTTGCGATCGGTTAAGCATAAAAAAAAAATAGGGAGGAAGGACACAACGGTATGCGTGATCGATCGGAAAAGGACGTTACGGCCAATTTCACAACAGGGAGGACTAACAGGTAATTTGGTTTGACAATGGGTTCGAGAAATTGGTGATTTTGGTTTTGAGAAATTGGTGTTTTTTTGGTTTTGAGAAATTGGTGTTTTTGGTTTTGAGAAATTGGTGTTTTTTTGGTTTTGAGAAATTGGTGATTTTGGTTTTGAGAAATTGGTGATTTTGGTTTTGATAAAATTGGTGTTTTTGGTTTTGAGAAATTGATGTTTTTTTGGTTTTGAGAAATTGGTGTTTTTGGCTTCGAGAAATTGGTGTTTTTGGTTTTGAGAAATTGGTGATTTTGGTTTTGAGAGATCGGTGTTTTTGGTTTTGAGAAATTGGTGATTTTGGTTTTGAGAAATTGGTGATTTTGGTTTTGAGAAATTGGTGATTTTGGTTTCGAGAAATTGGTGTTTTTGGTTTTGATAAAATTGTTTTTTGGTTTTGAGAAATTGGTGATTTTGGTTTCGAATTTTTTTTTTTTTTTTTTTTTTTTTGGTTTTGGTTTTGGTTTTGAGAAAATGGTGATTTTGGTTTCGAGAAATTGGTGTATTTGGTTTGACAACAATTTCGAGAAACGGGTGATTTTGGTTTGACAACGGGCGCCGTAAACAGGTGATACGGCTTAACAACAGGTAATGCTAACAGGTAGTTTGACACGAGGTATGATAGTTATATGATTTGAATTTGATAATAGGTATGACTGACAGGTGATTCGATCTTATTAAGGTAGGGTATGATTCGATTCCGGAGCGTAAGTTTAGAGAATATCTGTTGATCGAGTTTATTGCAATTGTGTGAATATCAACCATGCAATAGGATATCATTGTTTCGGTTTGTTTGTTTTTTGTTTGTTTCTTGTTGCATTTTTTGTTTGATTTGGGCGTTCGTCTGTCAGTATTTATTTAACAATTTTTCATAAGAAAATCACAACAAGCAATCAAATCCCATTAGAAACAATCCAACACTAATGAATCATTCCCAAATAGGACCGAAA
>NW_028234421.1:5420407-5425407 GCF_977035675.1 Penaeus japonicus | reverse complement strand
GTAGAATGGGCGTTGGGCGGATTCTGGTGTTGTGTATGCAGGCGTATGTGTAGATTTTTATGTTATATAGAGATACACACACAAATACACACACATACACACACACATAGACACACATACAAACACACACACACGCACGCACACACACACACACACACACACACACACACACATATATATATAAATATATATATATATTTATATATATATATATATATATATATATATATATATATATTCACACACATACATATAGATAAACAGACAGTGAGAGAGAGTGTGAGAGAAAATGAGTGAGAGAGAGAGAGAGAGAGAGAGAGAGAGAGAGAGAGAGAGAGAGAGAGAGAGAGAGAGAGAGAGAGAGAGAGAGAGAGAGAGAGAGAGAGAGAAATAGAGAGAGAGGGGGGAAGGAGAAAGAAAATAAAGGAGAGGGAAAAAGAGTGAGTAAGAGAGAGAGAGAGAGAGAGAGAGAGAGAGAGAGAGAGAGAGAGAGGAACAGAGACAGAGACAGATAGACAGAGAGAGAGAGAGAAGAGAAAGATTGTGAGTGTGCGTGTATGTGTGCGTGTGTGTGAGTGCACAACGATTCGCCAGACTATAGACGCAGCGCCGTTACCTCTGTAATGAAGCGTCGAGTCCCAGCCTTCCTTTATCACTCACCCCCGCCGCCCACACATCCGCCCACGCCCTACACTCCCTCCCGTCTCCTCGCCGCCCACGTGCAGGCATACACGCCCTCTTGTCCTCTCAGCACACCACGCTCCTAAACGCCCACTAAACCATAAACCAACCTCCTTGAACCCACCTGCCCACTTACCCACCTGCCCACCGCTTCTCCTTAAACTCAATGTCTCTCACCAAAAACGCCCATTCACCCACCAACCCACCGCTTCTCCTTGACCCCACCTTCTCTGACCTCTTCATCTAAATGCCCACTCACCCACCTGCCCACCGGTCCGTACCGACTTAGTTAGCCCACCCTAGATCATGCCCACTTTTTTTCACAAGCCTCCTTGTCTCTTCCCCACCCACCTACCCCCTCCCCCACTCACCTACCCCCTTCCCCCACTCACTGACCCCCTCTCCCACGTACCTACCCCCTTCCCCCACTCACCTACCCCCTCCCCCACTCACTTATCCCCTCCCCCACTCACTTACCCCCTCCCCCACCGACCTTCCTCCCTTCCGCCCACCAATCCAACCCCTCCGCCTACCCACCCCACTTATCCCCCTCCCCCCCTCCCCCTCCTCCCCCCCATCCCACCGCGCCTCGCCAAGTGAAGCGAAGAACCGGAAGGGGAGGAAGCTACCGCCGCGCGCCCGTTAGGTTATCCTTGGCCTTGTCCTTTCCGGGTGTGGGCGGCCTTGACATTGTCCCGGGCCGCCCACGCGAGGGAAGTGAAGGGTAGAGGCGCTGCTTTTCACGCGGTGGGCGGGGGCGGGGAGAGAGAGAGGGGGAGGGGGAGGGAGAGGGGAGGGGTAGAAGACAGCTGGGGGGGAGGGGGCGAATTAAAAGATTTAGAAAGGTTTGATTTTTATATATGTTATTTTTTGTAGTTTTTTTACTCTTTTTTTTAAAGATGTGGGAGAGATATGTGCTACTTTGTGGGCCTATGGTTTGGTCATATCTATATAAATAAGATTCTTTTATATGACGTATACCCCAGTCTATCATAATTATATTCAAAATACCCTTCTCCTTCTTCTCCTTTGCTCTGTCTTTTTTCTATATTTCTCTGTTATAGATTCGAAGGATCGAGGATCATAGAAATTCCGTCCACACTGGCTTGAAGTCCAGCCGACACTGCCAAGTGCCGGACTCGGAAGATGGCCGAAACCGTGACTCAGTTGCCCGTTTGTCCTTTTTATTCAGGTGTTTATTTATATCGCCATAATTTGAACGAAGGCAGTTTATTTACTTATCGTGAAGTGCGTTATCATATTCTCACCAAGGATGTTACGATGGACAAAAATAGAAGCATAATTGAAGAAAAGACATTAATCGCGCTTTTGTTTAAAGTTCCTAGGGGGCAACTAACCCGCGCCGGCCGTCCTTTCTACCGCTAGCTTCCTCCTTCGGGGTGAACGGCCCGCTCGTGACACCAACCGCTGCTCGTAAGGTGCACGCCAACACCTCCTTCAATGGGAAAATCGCCCTTAGAACGGGTGTTGTCCCGTGCTATAACTAGCGTGCTTGTAAAGTTGGGATGCACGTGTTACGCGATAGAGATTTGAGCCTTGTGGCTCATCCGGATCGGTAGCCGCACATACACCAACCACTCCAGTATTGGAAGTTCTCTGGGATCTTCTTCACCCACGTTCCTAAAGGCGGAAATCTCTGGTAAACGAATGGGAAGGCGCTCTTATGGACGGTCAGGGGGGTTAGGGCACCCCGTAATCTCGGTAGAGGTCAGAATGCCGCAGAACTGAACGGCAAAGCACCCTTACGGCGAATGGGATTTCCTCCGCGATCAAGTTCAAGTACTGATCACCTCCGGGGAGAAAGGACATGGAAGTGTCGTAGACGCTATGGGAGTACTTATCTCCTTGGGCCCTTGTTGCCCCGTAGTCTGCCGAAGAGGAGGAGGAGCCACAGCCTTCGTCTGTCTCCCCCCCTCCCTCAAGTCTCCATCCCCCCTCCCTCTTCAGAAGGTGTGCCGTGGGGTGGGGTTGGGGGGCGGGCGCGAAGACGTTATGAGGACCAGACCTGAGCAGGGAATCTTCAGTTGAGTGTGCAGTGCCGCAGTGGAAGGAACCTTAAGGCAGGCACACCACTCCAAGCAAAGCCACTGTGTATTATTACGCTGTGGAACTTCTGTCGGAACTTCTGTGTGGTTCTCTTTCTCTCTCTCGCCGTGCCGCTGACAAGTGACTCTTTTTTAAAATTGTGAGACAGTGCAAGTGTCCGCGAAGAGCAGAAGTGCCAGTGCCAAGCCAAGGTCGAAGAGGTAAGGAAGGAGCGACTGTATATCGATCGCGAAGTGTTCTGTTCTTATCGTCTTCGCCGCCAATCGCTCTTGGATTTATTTACGTTGGCGAACCGGAGACGTATTCGTTATTTTTTGTGGAGATTTCAACGCGGGGGAAAGTAGTTATCTTTCGTGGTTCGGTTATCGCGACGTCGAGTTAGAGTAAATATGTGGAATCGTGATCTACACAAAGTCGATTATCTCTATTTTATATAAAAAATAATAATAACGATAATAATGATAATATGAATATGTGCTGACGGATTCTTCAGATTTGTTGCTTAGACGGTATACTATACGAACAGTAAATATATATAAAGATGTAAATATTCGCTGCAGTATAGATTCGGTCAACTTAAATCAACTCTCCACAAGAGGCTGAAATTTAGACACTAAACACGTTTTAATGGTCAGCTCATGACCAAAAATCTTTATCAAGTTCGAGGTGACGTTTCGAATACAAAATCAGCTTACCGTTATATTTCTATCAGTTCTCACAGCTGATTTTAGCCAAAGCTCTTCGAATCGTGAGCTCTTTTTCGAGAAAACTACTCAAAACGAAGCAATATATATATTAAACCGTATTTTAAGACATGATATATATCTTCAACTTCTTTGAAAAGTAACTTCAAGATTAAATCATATACGTTAAAAAAACGATCTTTCAAGAACAACCTTAAGACTTGTCAGTTTTTTTTAAGTCTTTTTTTTTTTAGTCATCAAAATTACAATATCACTAACACGAGCTGGAAGGCTGTCATAAACCAAGGTCATGGGCGCATGTAGGCCAAAAGTTGTGAAACCGGTTTTGGAGAAATGCCCCGTATTTGGGTTTTTGAATATGTCTTTGTAAGCTCCTTCTTCTTTCTTCTTCTCCTTCTTCTGCTTCCGAGTTGTTTTGTAGATTTTTTTATTCCAAGTCGTTCTTTTTTTACAGCTAATCTAAACATTTTTGATATTGGTGTTGGATAAGTTATACGACGAATCCTCACATATAAAACCCCGAACACGTTCCGCCGAGACTAACCCTCTGACTCACACTCCCTCCCTCCCTCCCTCTCTCATGCACTCCAGTACCCACTCCTTCCCCGCCCTCTCTCTCTCCTCACCTCCCTCTCTCCTCCCCTCCCCTCTCTCCTCCCCTCATTCCCTCACCCACTCCCCGTTACTTCTTGAAGGAGGTCCACGGAAGCTAAGTGACCTTATTTTCCTCACCCTGCCTGCCTACGGTCAAAGGCTACACAGGTAACGGCTCATTAATGCAAGGGAAGTCCTGCAGGTAACGTATCCCGTTCCCTGGCCACGCCGACTCTGTCTATGCCTGAAGGAGGAAGGAGGTGGGAGGGAGGGAGGGACGGAGGGTGGGAAGGAGGGACGGAGGGAGGTTAGGAGGTTAGAATTCAAATTCAAATTCAAAAACTTTATTCCATAAATTACAATGGGGAGAAGGAGGACGAAGTGTGGAAGAGGCAAACGAGGAAGAAGGAGGGGGGAAGATGGAGGAGAAGGAGGAGGAAGAGAATAATAGAAGATGAAGAAGGAGGAGGAAGAGGAGAAAAAAATGAAAAAGAGAAGGAAGAATAAAAAAAAAAAAATAAAAGAGACAAAAATAATTAAAGTAACGTAACGAAGAGTAGTAGAAATAGCAAAAAACGAAAGAAAAAAAAATAGAACAAGAAGAAGAACAGAAGTAGGAAGGAGCGAGAAGGACGGCTCGTGTGCTCAGTGACTCCGAAACTCGGGGTCACACTCAAGTGCTTACGGTTGTTCCTTTCCTCCTGTTGGGAAAAAGATCGAGTTTGGGGCAAAAGAAAGCTGATTTGATCTTAATTCTATTCTAGGCTTACTTCATTCGTTGAAAATATGCGTTAGGATGATTCTTACGTTGTTTATTTAGAGTGAATCGATAACAAAATTAAAAATCTGTATATATATATATATATATATATATATATATATATATATATATATATATATATATATATATATATATATATATATATATATGCTAATGAAGATGATAAGGTTATG
>NW_028234421.1:5382907-5415407 GCF_977035675.1 Penaeus japonicus | reverse complement strand
GCCTAAAAAGAAAAGGGGGAGATAATAATAATAAAAATAATAATAATAAACGATTAAATTCCATCCGAAAAAGTGAAACCAACACCACACACCGCCGCCGAAACTTCAACCAAACCGCAAACGACGCCAATAACAACAACCACCAAACAAGCCTTTTAGCCGACGTCCTTTCGGCGAGCGACTTCCGGAAGCTTCCGCGGGTCTTCGTCCTCGACCTCCTCCTCGACTCCGGCCTTGCTCTTCCTCGAACTTCGAGAACTTCCTCGGTGAATGGCCATCCGTCTCTTTTCTTCTTGTTCTTGTTCTTCTCCTACTCTTCCTTTGATTATTATTATTTATTTTGTTTATCCTTCATCGGCCTTCCTTCTTTTCCTTCTCCTTAGTCCCTTATCATTATCCTTCATTTTTCACGTAGTCCCCTATATCCTCTTTCCCATTTCCTCCACCTTCCTCTTTCTCCCTTATCCTTCTTCCTCCTCCTCTTTCATTTCCTCCTTCCTCCTTCCTTCTCCCTCTTACTCCTCCTTTCCCCCCTCCTCAACCTCCCACCTCCCTCCTTCCTCAATCTCCCACCTCCCTCCTTCCTCAACTTCCCCCCTCCTTCCTTCCTCAACCTCCCCCCTCCCTCCTTCCTCAACTTCCCCCCTCCCTCCTTCCTCAAGCTCCCACCTCCCTCCTTCCTCAACCTCCCACCTCCCCCCTTCCTTCTCCTTGCTCTTCCTCTTTCCTCCTTCCCCTCCTTCCTCCTTCTCCTCCTTCCTCCCGAAAACCACACCGTTAGAGAGAAGTTAATAATCTTGAGCGCTCACGCCCGATCGCTTCTTCTAACAAGCCGTCAATGAGGCGGAAGGAGGAGGGGGGGGGAGGAGGAGGAAGAAGATTATCTCATTTGCATAATTATTCTCTCTTTATTACCTCTTTATATTGCCGCGGGAATTAAAAGAGGAATGTTCAACTCTGCGGGGTGTGGGGGGGGGGGGAGAGCTAAGGTGTTCAAAAAGCCACGAAACATCTGGTGTTGAGGTTCACACACACACACATGAACACACACACACACACACACACACACACACACACACACACACACGTACACACACACGCACACACACGGACGGACGAAAGGACATCAACACTTCCACAAATCGCTCATAGAATGTCCTTCATTCACTCGCTTTGTTCTGTTTTGTGGTTGTTATTTCCGGTCGTCTGCCGTCCAGTATTTTTTGTTTATTTATAGTTGTTATGGAAGATCGAGGATAATAATTACGTTATTTTCGAGATAGGATGCCATCAAACTTATTATTTTGATAGTGGTCGTATCCATTTTCTTTGATAATTCTCCTAGTTGAACGTCAAAGAAAACGTGATTTTTGTGGTCATGATTACTTCTTGCCAATCGATTTTCACTTTTCTTCGGAATGAAAAAATACTGTTTTTTTTGTGAGACATTGCTATAAAATTTCATACGTTTATGTTTGAAGTGTTTACAGCTAAAGAAAAATCAGATAGTGACATGGATTGCAATATTTTAAAAAGTTCGTGACATATAACGTCCCTATAATTTAGAGGAAAAGATCTAAAATGATTCGTCAATGATAGAAAAAAAAATGAAAACAAAAAGAGTTCACTCAAATAAACACAAACAAAATAAAACGAATTCTTTAAAAAAAAATCTTAAAAAAGGAAGAAGATGAGGATGATAACGATAATTAAGAAGAGAAAAAATCACAAGAAATAACAATAAACATCGTAATAACAATAACAACCCATGAAGCGTATCTGGTCTTCGAATATAACGATTGATTTTTATTTCTTAAGCGCCGGGTTATTGTACCGTCGCCACCGAGCACGCATTCCTACCTTCACTTTTTTTTTTAACAGATGAGCGATGTATTTCGTTCGTGTGCGATTGCGTTGATCAGCGGCGAGTCTTTTATGGTGTGTGTGTGTGTGTGTGTGTGTGTGTGTGTGTGTGTGTGTGTGTGTGTGTGTGTGTGTGTGTGTGTGTGTGTGTGTTTGTGTATGTGTCTGTTTGTGAGTCTTGTCTATACCTATGCGATTATATGATGTATGCATATTTATGAATGGTGTTTTGTTAACTTAACTAAATAAATAAAACTCAAAATAATGATACGAACCGTGAGTGATAACAATCTTCTCTTGACCGGAAACGGATCCCATATCGCCGGATAAGGATCGAATCCGTTATGTAGAAAGTAGAGCGCTCTGCTGCAGAATTAAATCCTCTTTTTTTTAAATCCTGTTGCTAATACTTTATATTTCGTGATTACTTAAATCTACAAACAAATAACATCAAATAAACCCATATCAATAACATAAACAGTAAGAACATAGTCAGAAAACAAGAAACAAAACACGCGATCTAACCTCAAATCTCTCTCTCTGTTCTTTCCAGAAGTATATGTTTGTTATCGTCAAGATGTTGCCCTTCCGTGTCGCTCCTTATCTGAGTCTCCTGCTGGTGCTCTGTGGCTCCTCCCTCGCCCAGGAAACCGACCAGCCTCCTACAGGACTTCCGCCAGTCTTCGATATTGATTTCGAGTCCACCGACGCCCAGCTAACGGGATGCCCTCCGGATAAGGTGCGTCTCAGGTGCTCTGTTTCGAAGCTCTGTCTCGAAACGGTTTCATTTCCTCTCTGTTTCGAAGCTCTGTCTCGAAACTGTTTCATTTTCTCTCTGTTTCGAAGCTCTGTCTCGAAACTGTTTCATTTTCTCTCTGTTTCGAAGCTCTGTCTCGAAACGGTTTCATTTTCTCTCTGTTTCGAAGCTCTGTCTCGAAACTGTTTCATTTTCTCTCTGTCCTCTTAGTCAATACGTTGTAAATGAATTGATAGATATATATATATGGATTAGTTGTTACATCTATGGATATATTTATTGTATGAAGGAAACTATTATTTTCCTTCATCTGATTCCCCTATATAGATAGACAGATATGTAATTAAAACAGAGAGTCAGATAGATAGATAGATCTACAAAACAAGCAGACAGAGAGATGGTAAGACATATAGAAAGAAAACAGAGATATCGATAGACAAAGAGACACACATATAAAGAAGAGAAATAGATAGATAGATATTCCTACAAACGAAACAAAACAAAACAGATAAACAGAGCAGATAAATCTACAACCAAAACAAAACAAAACAGAAAGTCAGAGAAAAACAACAAACCCTAGATAGGCCTATCTACCACGACTCCCAAAAAGGAAAACCGAAACTGACCCGCCGTTCTTTCCTTTGCTCGCCTCCCGCCAGGTGTCCTTCGAGTTGGTGACAGGCTACGTGTACTCTGCGCCTGCCGACATGCTCGACTCACAGCCGGGGACGCTCATGCTGACTGACTGCATCGACATGTGCAGGAAGAACCGGTCGTGCATGGCCGTTAACTACGAGACAGGCCTGTGCGTTCTCTTCTCGTCGAATGCGGATATGTATCCAGGTGAGTTACGCGAACGCTTGGTAGGATTGTTGTTTTTATCTTTATTTTTTATTTTATTTTTTTTTTTTTTAAGTGGATAGTTATCTATGTGGGTTATGCAAAGGCTGTGTTGTAGTATTCTTTTGTTTTTAATTATTTTTATTCTTTTTTTATTACATATTCTTTTCGTTCATGTATCCAGATGTTACGCGAACGTTACGCATTCTTTCTCTTTCACTGTCGTTATCAGAAGAAAGAAAAAAACAAAACAAAAAAACAACGAAAGATGATGAACACACGTTCGTTCAGGAATGCAAGTCATTTTACACTCCAGTTATCACTAAACAACAGGCCAAAAAAAAAGAAAGAAAGAAAAAAAAAAACGAAATGACATAATTGACAACTGACCAAGAATTATGTCGAGGCAATTACCCATTGTCACAGTCTGCACAGAAGCGTGTAAATCATGCACTATAAGACCCGTTGTTCTAGGAATTCATTCGCTTACTCACTCACTCAGACTCGTCCCTCAATTGATTCAATTATTCATTCACTTACACACACAAACTCACACACAAACTCATTCACTCACACGTACAAACACACTTACAAACTCAACCACTCACTGACTTACTCATTTACCGGGAAGTCACTCAGAAATATAGAATTATGTTCTTCTTTTTGCTTATAGAGAGAGAATGTCAAGAACAGTTAGTCGTTCTCTATCTCTCTCTCTCTCTCTCTCTCTCTCTCTCTCTCTCTCTCTCTCTCTCTCTCTCTCTCTCTCTCTCTCTCTCTCTCTCTCCTATCTCTCCCCCTCTCTCTCCTCTCTCTCTCTCTCTCTCCTCTCTCTCTCTCTCTCTCCTCTCTCTCTCTCTCTCTCTCTCTCTCTCTCTCTCTCTCTCTCTCTCTCTCTCTCTCTCTCTCTCTCTCTCTCTCTCTCTCTCTCTCTCTCTAGATCTCTCTGTCTCTCAATCTCCCCCCTCTCTCTCAACCCCCCCCCTCTCTCTCTCTCTCTCTCTATCTATCTCTATCTATCTATCTATCTATCTATCTCTTTCTCTCTCTCTTTATCTCTCTCTCTCTCTCTTTATCTACTGAATCTAAGAAATTTTACTTCCTGAACAAGACACTATAGCCTTCCTTAAGACACCCATTGTTCTGCTAATATCCCAGAAAACTTATGCAAATGACCTCGATCCAAGAAATAGATAAAGATTGAGATTAAGAATAAAGAAAGTGACAATATTCTTAGATAAGGTAAGAAATACGTAAATAGATGCATGACTATTTGGATCATGAAGATATTCTCCGATTCATGCATGTATATCATGAATGTCACGCTTTAGGCCGACTGTTAAGCACTCAGTATTCACCCTACGCCTATACCCACCCATACGCCCACTTCACGCCCACGAGCACTGGTACAGGTGTCACGGGTGATGTATGACAGACAGATGTAACGCCACCATGACAGATCTCGATCGGTACTGAGACTAAAGAACGATTCACTCCTGCCATGAATTTTCGATAGTTTTCAACTGATCGCTTATACTCTGTTGTCTTGGACTTACTTATCCGTATACAGTTTGTTCTTTCTTTTTCTTTCTTTCTTTTTGTATGAGTCTAAAGCTGGAGATATTACGATTCAAGTATTCTTTGTCTGTCTGTGTTTGTCTCTGACTCTCTCTCTCTCTCTCTCTCTCTCTCTCTCTCTCTCTCTCTCTCTCTCTCTCTCTCTCTCTCTCTCTCTCTCTCTCTCTCTCTCTCTCTCTCTCTCTCTCTCTCTCTCCGTTTGACCTCCTGAGGTCACTATAATTAACGCGTCTTTATCGCAGCCAAAGTTCACACACACACACACACACACACACACACACACATACATACACACACACACACACAATCACACACACACACAAAAGAACCGTGCCAAGAGTCACCCCCCGATAATAACCGTTACTCCGCCACTCAACATATGATTAATAGAACGCGGTAATTGCACTTGAAATCATATAGATAATATTCGCCATGCGGTATGTGGCCTTGTCTCATGAGGTTACGCTCCTTGCAATAAAGCATGAGGCGTGGGCGGTGATGATCTTGTGTCTTGTGCAGGAAGTGTAAGATAAGGCGTGGCTTACACGTGCGGGGTGGGGTGGGGGGTGGTGGGAGGGGAGGGGGGATGAATGGAAGGTAAGGAGGGAGGGAGGAAGGGGGATTTAGGGGGGAGTGGTAGGGAAGGGGGGGGGAGGAGGGATGGGTGGGTGGAGGTGATATATGTCAGGTAAAGCGGGTGACTATGGCGGTAGCATTAGAATACCGCTGCACGTGTGTGTATGTGTGCGTGTGTGTGTATGTATGTGTGCGTGTGTGTGTATGTATGTGCGTGTGTGTGTGTTTGCGTGTGCGTGTGTGTGTGTGTGTGTGTGTATGTATGTATGCGTGCGTGTGTGTGTGTGTGTGTGTGTGCATGTATGTATGTGTGCGTCTTTGTGTGTGCGTGTGTGTGTGTGTGTCTTCAAGGAATTCAAATCATACGAGTGCTTCTGTTTGTTCATCGTTAGAGCGTGCTTGCAAGGGCGGGTCTGCGCGTGTGTGTGCACGTTATTTTAGATGTCACGTGTGTACTTACATGCGTATCTTTGTGTATATAGAAGCCACTTTAAGTTACGTGAGTGCATGTGATTTAGCTTTATCTTGAGCGGCAGCAGATGGTGATGACCCGTCTGAGACCGTGACGTGCGATCTTCTTGCAGTTGGTCGTGCAACAGAATAGCTACTATGCTATGCACGGTGCTTCCGAGGTACGGCCGTAATAGCAGGTTCTGGGCGCGAAATCGCTTCGTGAATACACTTTTTTTTTTTTTTTTTTTTGCCTTTTTTGTCCTCTCTCTTTCTCTCGCTCTCGTTCTCTTTTTTTTTATCTTTTTCTCTTTTTCTATTTTTCTGTTTTTTTTTTCTTTCTCGTCTCTCTCTCTCTCTCTCTCTCTCTCTCTCTCTCTCTCTCTCTCTCTCTCTCTCTCTCTCTCTCTCTCTCTCTCTCTCTCTCTCTCTCTCTCTCTCTTTCTCTCTCTCTCTTTCTCTAACTCTCTATATATATCTATCTGTCTATCTATCTATCTATCTCAACTTATCTATCCTCTTTTCTCATTGCTCTTTTTTTTTGAGAGGTGTGTGTGTGGGGTGGGGTGGGGGGACTTAACAGCATTGTTGTTCTCCTCCTTCACCTGCCTTCGAGGACCTATCATTAACCTCCATAAGCCTCCACTCAGCATTCAGCATTCATCCAGCGCGTCTCTCAACCGTTATCGGCGCTCCGGCAACGACCGCGAGTGAGCGAAATTCCTTTTTTCCTCGATCGGCGTAGCGGCGGGTTGTTCGGCTTGCGTTCCGTGGCGAGACGACGAGGCCGACCGACGGGCAGTGACGGAGGCTGGAGAGGGGGGTTGGGGGTCGGGGGGAGGAAGGAGGGGGTTGGGGTGAAGGGGAGAGGGCCGGGGGTTTTGGGTCGGAAGGGCGGAAGGGAGGGGAGGGGTGGAGGTAGAGGTGAGGGGGTGAAGGTACGTGAGAGAAAAGATGGGAAGGGGGGTGCGGGGGGAGGTATAGAAGAGGGTTCAGAGGAGGGGAGAGGAGAGGAGGGGGATGGGGAGGGGGGGGGTGTAACAAGGGCGGGTCGAGGCCGATGTTTGTTGTTCAACAGGTGTGGAGGCGACGTCACGTACCGCGGTACTGGACCGTGGATGCACTCACGATCCGACATGTATACCGTCCTCCGCACGCCTTTGCCTCTGCCCCCTCCCCCCCCCTACCCCCGCACCTCCATGCCTCATCTCCATGCCTCATCTCCTCCCCGTCCTCTACATACTCCGCCTCCTCCTCCTCCTTCTCCTTCTGCTTCTCCCATCTCTATCGCCTTTTTCTTTTTCATTTTCTTTCTCCTTCTTCCTCTTCTCCTACTTCTCTTATCCCTCCTCTTCCACTTCCCTTTTCCCCCTTCCTCCTCCTCCTCCTTCTCCTCCTCTTCCTCCTCCTCCTCACACTCCTCCTCCTCTCCCTCCTCCTCCTCTTCCACTTCCCCCTTCCTCCTCCTTCTCCTCCTCCTCTTCCTCTTTTTCTTCCTCTTGTTCGATCTATAAGACTCGTCGACACAGACTGAGGCAAAGAATAGGCACGAGACCAGAGACGTTAGGTCAAAGGTCGATGTCGAAGGTGTAGTAATAGCAAGGAAGGTCAGATTGCACGCCCTATTATCAACTAGTCGAACTCAACATAAACCGTTTTCGTTTCGCGGATGGGAATGATACGGGGGACTAAAAGATAATGATAGAAATTAAAGAGAGAGAGGGAGGGGGGAAGGGAGAGGGAGAGTTAGAGAGAGAGAGAGAGGGGGGGGGGAGAAGGGAGACGGGAGAGTTAGAGAGGGAGAGAGAAGGGAGAGAGAAGAAATAAGAGCGAGAGCTAGAGAGAGAGAAAATAATAGAAAAAAAGAGGAGCAAAAAAGTTTGATAATAATAAAGAGAGCAAAAGAAATAGAAAATAAAAAAATATCCGGGCTTTGCAATTGCTCGTGGAGTCACCCGCGGGAAGGAAGGGACAAGTGGCAGAACTAATAGAGAGAAAGAGAGACGTTGCAAAGCTTTTTTTCCTTTTCATTTTGCCCTAAATCATCTTAATCACCCAAGAGGCATAATTGTATCGAGGATTTCTGGTAAGATGTCGAGTCACTTGCTCAAGGCATCACCATATTTCGTTTCCTATGTCATTGACACCTGCCACTAACCCCCCTTCCCTCCCTCCCATCCCCCTTCTCCTTCCCCACTTACCCATTATCTTTCCTGCCTTTCCCTCACTTTCATAGTATTTTCCTTTTTGATGTTCGTATTTTCTGATTTGTGAAGTCAATCTCTCTCTCTCTCTATCTATCTCTCTATCTCTCTCACACACACACACTCTCTCTCTCTCTCTCTCTCTCTCTCTCTCTCTCTCTCTCTCTCTCTCTCTCTCTCTCTCTCTCTCTCTCTCTCTCTCTCTCTCTCTCTCTCTCTCTCTTTTCTCTCTCTCTCTGTCTTTCTTCCTTACTCCCAACATCCATTTATCTCTCTTTCTTTCCCTCCATTTCTCCCCCCCTTCTCCCTCTCCCTCCCTCCCTCCCTCTCCCTTTCTCCCTCTCCCTCTCTCGTTGGAGACAAAAGAAAAAAATCTTAACACCGTAGACAATGATGCAATTTACGGCCCCATATAATGCTTATTTTCCGGTGACGCGATCGATCACCCGCCAGGGAGGCTGTCTTGTAAATGGTTACCTTGTTGTTCTTCTTGTTCTACCTCCATTATCTACCTTTGTCCTTCTTTCTGTTCATCGTCTTCTTATTATTATTATTCTTCTTCGTCTTCTTCTTCGTCTTCGACTTTCTTCCTCTTCTTCGTTTTTAGTTACTTCAGCGTATACTTTTTCATTTTGTTCTTCTTGTTCTTTTTATCTCTTTCTTCTTCACCTCTTCCGTTTTCTCTTATTATACAATCATCCTTGTCTTTTATCGTTCGTCGTTGCAAAGATATTTTTTTCTCTCAGGCTAAACTTCTTTTGATTTACTCATTGATATTTTTTTTATCAAGTCCCTAAGCTTAACCTTACTCTAAGCGAACATACAAGCCATTTCTAACTTCTAAAATCAAGATCTCAACTCTAAATCTTTCTTCTTCTTTTTTTGAATTTAGAACTTTGACCACATGCCTCGTCAACTAAGGTCATTAAACGTGCAAGGAAGAAAAAAGAAAGATATAAGAATGACTTGCTGCTTTGTGCTTTCTTTCCACCCGCCAAGGTCATTTCCAAAATCTGGTTAGCGACTTGCATGTTAGAAGTCGTGACGTCTGGTCTGTTGTAATACCCTCTTTTTATTCTTCTTCTGTGTCTTCTGTTTATCAATTATCGTGACGTCTTTTGTTTTGGTTATCTTTTTTTTTTTTTTTTTTTTTTAGGGGGGGGGGGGGGCGGGGATGGTGGGTCTTTCTCTGATCAGATTTTTATGTTTTTTGTTTTTCTTATCTTTCTCTGCATATTATACCGCGACGCCTCGGATTTTTTTTTTTTATCCTTCTTCTTTCTTTTGTTCTCCTTCTCCGCTTTGTTACTATTATTTGTCTATTTTTTTTATCTCATTTCTGAAGAAGGGAAGAATAAGAATCTAGAAGAGAGAAAACGAACGAGATGTAGAAAACGGAGATAAAAAAAAGAAGAAGAGATAATAAAACAAATCTAAAAGAAAAGAAAAGATAAAAACAAGTAGAAAGAAGAAGAATTAGAGGAAGAAGAGGAAGAGGAGGAGATAAAGAAATAAAAGGATTTAGTTTAGCATGCCGTCACGGGTAATTTACGCGAAGATGCATTTGGCTGGAGGTCTTAAAATGACATCTCGTGAGGAAGGGGGTGGGGGTGGGGGGTAGGGGGGCTGTCAATGGCCAAGTTGGAGACCACACGGTGTCCTTTTTTTTTTAAGGTCGTTGTTATTTTTTTCCTATTTTTTTTTCTGAGTCTCTCTCATTGTTTTGTTGCTTCATGCTTCTGTCGCTTAATTTACGGTGTCCTATTTCTCTCTCTCTCTTTCTCTATCTATCTATCTATCTATCTTTCTCCCTCTCTCTCCCTCCCTCCCTCTCTCTCTCCTCTATCCCTCCCCCCCTCCCCTCTCTCTCTCTCTCTCTCTCTCTCTCTCTCTCTCTCTCTCTCTCTCTCTCTCTCTCTCTCTCTCTCTCTCTCTCTCTCTCTCCCTCTCTCCCTCTCCCTCCCTCCCCCCCTCTCTCTCTCCCTCCCTCCCTCTCTCTCTCTCCCCTTCTTCAGAGCGAGCAGTCATAGAAATAGCCCCTCAATGTCTCTCTCTCCATGTAATTAAGTCGATTCGCTCCCTTTCTGCGGTGACCTTTCGAAGGCTGTTGTCCGGGAATTTTCATCAAACAATGACGGGGCACAAATGTCATGCATGGTGGGGGGGGAGGAGGAGGCATAGAATGGGGGAGGGGGAAGGAGGGAAGAAGGAGGGGGGGGATAGGTTAGATTAACGTTGCGTGGTCAATCAACACATTATTTGGGCAGCGGGTGTGTGTGTGTGTGTGTGTGGGGGTTTTGTGTGTGTGGGTGTGTGTGGGTGGGTTTTGTGTGTGTGTGGGTGTGTGTTTATGTGTGTGTGTGTGGTTGTTTTTTTCTTCTATTACGTGATACATGGCGAGACTAAGAAAAAACTAACCTAAACTCAGACCATCCATCCACCTACTTTTAACCCCTTAAACCCATCCCCTCCCTAAAACCCCCCCAAAGAAAACCCTTAAATAACAGTAAACAAAATCAAATACCCAAAGTATCCAAATCCCCCTAGAGGCATTTTGAGAGTGACGACGAAGGTTAATCAACAGGCTCTCAACAGCAAGGTAATCATAGGATAGAAGTTCTCTGCAATTACCATAACGCCGGTACTAAAGAACAAACCGAACGTGTTGATGACGAAAGCTCTTCGCTTGTCAACAAAGAACGGAGGAGAATGATCATTTTAAGTCATAAACACGAACGTCGCTCTTCGCTCGTCAACAAAGAACGGAGGAGAACGATCATTTTAAGTCATAAACACGAACGTCATTTCGTGTTTTCCTCACACGCACGACGAATCATAAAAATAAAGAAAGAAAAAACAATCGTTCTTGATATCCATACAGAGAGACGCGGGAAGATGAAGTTATGAAGGAGAAAGAAAACGGTAGTAAATAAGCAAAAAATTGATCATAGCAAAATAATATTATTTTGTCCTTATGACACGAGTATAAGAACGCGTGATGATAGAATTTCAGTTAAAGAGATATAAATGCGATATGATACATTTCAATTTATGGAAAAAAGTAAACTTACTCAGGTGTGCTGGTCCCTTTTATCAACGTCCTTTGTATCTCTCTTTTACTCTCTCTCTCTCTATCTATCTATCTATCTCTCTCTCTCTCTCTCTCTCTCTCTCTCTCTATCACTCTCTCACTCACTCACTCTCTCTCTTTCTATTTCTCTATTTCTCTCTCTCTCTCTCTCTCTCTCTCTCTCTCTCTCTCTCTCTCTCTCTCTCTCTCTCTCTCTCTCTCTCTCTCTCTCTCTCTCTCTCTCTCTCTCTCTCTCTCTCTCTCTCTCTCCCTCCCTCCCTCCCCCTCTCTCTCCTCCCCCCTCGCAATGCAACCTCCATAGCATAGCCGTGGGGGAGACAAGAGCATGGGAATCTTCGCTCGAACATCTATCTTCACAGGATGCTATGCTCATCTCACGCACCTGATGGGGGCGGGGAGGCGGGGGTGGGGGTAGGGGGGGAGATGAGGGGAGCCGGAGGCGATGAGGAGAAGGAGTAGAAGGGGAGGATGGAGAAAAAGGGAGGTGGGCGGGGATAGAAGAAGGGGGGGAAGGAGGAGCAGGAGGAGAGGGGTAGATAGAGAAAGAGGAAGGGGGATGATTATATATTAGGGTATTGTATATCACTATCTGCTGAAGACGTAAATAGAGTACGAGAAGGAAGGAAAAGGTAGATGGATGACTAGGTGGGGGAGGGGGGAGGGGGAGGAAAGGGAGACTTACATCATAACAAGCAGAAGGGTTGTCAACTTCAAACCATATCCTCAACCCTATGTTATTAGGTATTTTACAAGTCAATTGCGAATGTAAAGGTTTCGTTTCCTCTGTTGCAACATCTGTTATGACTTGATCTAGAAGGATCGAACCCTTTAACATAGTTAGGAATCAGCAAGAACGGGTAATTACTGGGAATCATTTAGCTACACTTTAAGTTACGTGAAACAGTTACTGGCAGAGCGAAGGTCAGATGACTGCACTTTTTATTACCCTTTTTTTCTCTCTCTCTCTTTTTTTCTTATTTTTTACTGAACCAACTTCCCCGCCGAACCGACGACTTTCTGTTCCCTTTTCTCTCTCTTCACCTTTCCTTCATCATTGGATATTACTTTATCTAGCTCGCTCTCTCTCTCTCTCTCTCTCCTAGCTGTGACGAAAAGCTTAGAGCCATATGTTGTACCATTACAGTTTTTTTTCTCTCTCTCACTCTCTTTTCTCTCTCTCTCTCTCTCTCTCTCTCTCTCTCTCTCTCTCTCTCTCTCTCTCTCTCTCTCTCTCTCTCTCTCTCTCTCTCTCTCTCTTTTTTCCCTCTCAAAGGCGCCATTCCCGAACTCAAGCTTATTGTCAAGCACCCTCAAAAGCACTTATTTCTAAAGAGACATTCTCACCCTTGTGTCCAGACGTCCGAAGACCCAAAATGGCTCGGCATAGCACCCAATCACACAGGGGATGAAGGCAAACCCGAGAAAACAAAAGAGAGTGTGATTATCCTAAGGGGGGGAAGGGGAGGAGGGGAGGGGAGGGGAGAGGAGGCGTTTAGGAGCAGAAAAGGGGAGGGAGGGGGAGGAAGGAAGGTGATGGGGGTGAGGGGGGGAGCAGAGAGATAATCAGCGCCATTTTCTCACTTAATGGGATGTTGGTCCTGTCGATGGAGAAGAGCCAGGTGAACTTTGAACGTCGCGTGGTTTTTGGCGCGAAATGTCTGAGTCATCGCTTCCTTGTTTCGCTTTTTGGCAATTTTGTGAAGGATGGGGATTCTTGAGAGAGAAAGGGAGAAAGGGAGAGAGAGAGAGAGAGGAGGAGGAGGTGAGGGAAAGAGGGAGGGAGAGAGAGAAAGGGAGGGAGGGAGGGAGGAAGAGAGAGAGAAAGGGAGAGAGAAAGAGAGATGAGGAGGAGGACATGGAAAGAGGAAAAGAGAGAGATAGATAGATAAAGAATAAGGGAGATGGAGTGTAGAGGGGTGTGAGGAGAGTAAGAAAAATGGAAAGAGAAAGAGAAACGGAAAGTAATTAAAAACCCTTTACTTACACTTACCTCATTGCAAAATCAGTGACCAAATATCTCAATTTCCCCACATTCACATCAATTCGACCACATAGACACTCAGACACATCACCCACACTCCAACATACCCGGAAGAAAAAAACAAAATGGTGGATCATTGACCTTCGTCCAGACTTATCCTCTTGCAACGGTAGCAATGTCACTTGTAATTGAAAGCGATATTGCAAAGGACTAAATGCAATGGGAAAAGGATGATTCGAGTTATTCTGTTGATATCAACCATTATCTGAAATAACGAGTGAAATGGCACCTTCAGGGCATCACAGACACGTAAGACGGTGAACTAAAAAAAATAAATAAAAAAAATGCCATGGTACAGACAAAGGGGGAAAAAAATGATGGACTTGGAAGTAGATTATCAAGAATAACATGATTGCGGTAGAACTTTTAGCACGGGTTGCAAGGTGACATGTAATTGCAAGGGGTGGGGGGTAGGGGGTGGGGGGGGGAAGAAAATACTTTTCCAGAAAGGAGAGAAGGCCATGGACGAGCGTAAAGATTATCAACAATAGCAAAAAGCGCTATTAAAGAAATATAGAAATAGAGTAAAGAATAAAAATAGGTTTGCGAAAGTTGTAAAAAAAAGTATATACTACATAGAGATAACGATCAGTTAAACAGCATATGATGCTTTAAATTTGTATATCCTAATAGACGTAAAATCATTAAAATCAAGTATAGAGTTCAAAACTTTAGCATAAAGCAAGAGAACAATCCTGTGAGTAGCTAAGAGAGAGAGAGAGAGACAGAAAGAGAGAAAGAGAGAGAGAGAGAAAGAGAAAGAGAGAGAGAGAGAGAGACAGAGAGAGACGATCCATTTTTAGAGACTATATTTTTATCTCTATCTCTCTGAATAGAAGTCTGTTGATGCGTAATACAGAGAGCACGCAAGGCTAGCCAAGGTTGAGAGACACAAGGCACTCAGGACATGTTTAGTGAGTGTGGGCGCGTCCTGCAGTAAACCACACGCGCCATCTTCAGTCGGGCGCGTCGGGTGCTGATCGTCTTTTGTTTTTGTTTTTTTGTTTTTTGTCTGGCTGTCTCTCTGTGTGTCTGTTTGTTTGTGTGTATTTGTCTATTTCTTTTCTGTCTTTGCGTTTCTTTCTGTGTCTATCTCTGTTTGTTACTGTTTTCTTACTGTATTTCTCTCTATATATATATTCCTCTCTCTCTTTCTCTCTCTCTCTCTCTCTCTCTCTATTCCTCTCTCTCTCTCTCTCTCTCTCTCTCTCTCTCTCTCTCTCTCTCTCTCTCTCTCTCTCTCTCTCTCTCTCTCTCTATTCCTCTCTCTCTCTCTTTTCCTCTTTCTCTCTCTCTCTCTCTTTCTCCTCTCTCTCTCTCTCTCCCTCCCTCTCCCTCTCCCTCTCCCTCTCCCTCCCTCTCTCTCTCTCCATCTATCTCTCGCCGTTGCGCAGCCACGAAATGAGCGACCGATTGCCAAAACTAGTAATGACAACGATGACTGGTAGATATTCGTTAATGCTGTACACGTTTTGTAACTGTTGCACTTCTGGATTTGTCACCGAAACGGCTGTCAATAAGAATCAGTGAAATGAGTCCTGTCAAGTATAATTCTGTCCAGTTAGTCCTTTTCTTAAAGATCTTAACAAATTAAAAAACTAATGTTTTAACGTTCCATTCATATGGAATCTTCGAAAGAAAATACGACCCAAATCTCTATCAAGTATAAACTTGACTTGCAATATGCGAATTCACACATGTATGAATCTATGCTAATGAGCTGACCAGAATTTTTTTTTTTTTTAATGAAGATAAACTCCCATCTCACGCTCATAAAGAGAACTATGTTAATCGTTCTTTTTGACATAATCCGTTCCACACTATTTTTTTTACCCCAAGATGCATAATCACGTCACACAACCCCGTTATTACGTTGTGACATCTGCGTTATTATGATTAGCGAATCCCGAAACGACGTCTCGCCGAATCGAACGGCCGAGTTTTATCGTCATTTCAATCTCGAGTCATTTGCTCGCTTTGGACCGGGGTCAGGGGGGGTGGGGGGAAGGGGGAGGGGGGTAAGGGGGGAGAGGAGGTGTGACATCACGTCGATCGGGCTTTCATTATTTTCTTAAGTGTCGGATGAATATTCTTTGGTTTTTGTTTTCTGAAATAAAGGATGCTTTGTTTTTTTGTTTTTTTATGTATTTCTGAATGAAACTTCATGGTATAACTAGCTATGACTCATTAACAGTAAAATAGGAAAACCCAGATGGAATTTACCCAATATCTCCCAACGTCAAAAGTATCTACCAACACAAGCCAGCATAACCCACACCTATTTATTTATCATCATTTTGTTAATCCGTCAATTTGATTCGTGCAATTTTCTCAACATATTTTTCAACAGTCTTCCTGCAATTACTAACCCTTTCCCTCTCTCTCTTTCCCTTCCCCTCAGGTGCCCTCACGTCATCGCAGTTCCCCGTGTTCACTCTCTACGTCCAGAAGAACTGCCTGAAGGACGCCCCTGCCTGCGACAGAGCGTGGAGCTTCGAGAGAGTCATGGGCTTCGAACTCGCTGGATTCGCGAGGAAGAGTCGAAGAGTCGCTTCTAGGGAGGACTGCGAAGAACTGTGTTTGAGCGAGACTGATTTCCTGTGCAGGTAAATAGCAGTTTTTTCTTCTTCTTCTGTCTTTATTTTTTTTTTATTTATTATTTTTTTTTATTATTATTATTTTTTTTTTGTCCTGGGGTACTTTGTGTGAAAAGCACTCTTCTTCTTCTTCTTAAATACGACTTTAGTTCGAAGATTTTGTGTCTATTATACTTCGCTTGCTGTTTGTATTAATTCGACCGAGGTTTTCCCTTTCATTCGCATTTGCAATCTACTCTGGATAGTCTTAGCTGAATAGAGAAAGCGAAAGGAAGAAGATAGAGAGAGATGAGAGGAAAATCTCAAACCGAAGAGGCGAATGACGTTCACAGAATGATCTAAAAGCATGAATGATAATAAAAGAATATAAGAACAAAAAAGAGCAGGAACAAGAACAGATCCTCTTCATGTAAGACAGGTGGTCACAGTCCATGAACAATGGAATGCTTAAAAGTGAGATTTCATGGATGTTCTCTTACCTATTATATCTTTCTGGGGTTTAATGTTCCACCGAGAAATAGCCTTTTATTTTATTCATCTTTTTTACTCGTTGTTTCTTTATTTTGATTATTCCTTTTCGATTCCATTGCGCTGTATTCGTTACCTCCGATTAAACCAGCGGATAAAGAGAAAGATTTTAAAAATATGTATATAAATTTGTTTGTCATGAAAGTATCGTTTTTAGATCAGTTGTTTAACTAAGATAATCTTGGAAGAACCAGGCTAAATCTCCCTTTATTGATTAATGTCAGTCTCCCTTTCACAGATAAATAATAAAAGGAAAACAATATAAATCATACCTTTTAAATTTCTTAAGAAGTTATAGTTTTAAAATATTTAAAAAAACACACACACAAGAGGCATCGACCTGCCATCATTAACAAGAGTTAAAAACATATCTATATATAAGATACAATTGTTCAAAAATAATCAATTACACAAAAGTCATCAACCCGGAGGACTCTGCGCGAAGCAGCAATAAATCAGGACATTTTTAGCAAGAAACCCCTCCGCCAGATGACATCTTGATCGTAATACATTTGTCTTGCGAGATTCTGGCGTTCTTGAAGTAGGGAGATGTCGGGGGCGGGGGGAGATGAGAAGAAGGAGGAAGAGGAGGAGGGGTAGGAGACGAGGGTAGGGGGTGGGGGAGTAGGAGGGGCAGGAGAAGAGAGTAGGAGGTGTAGAAGATGGGTAATAGGAAGAGGAGGAGGATAGAGAGAAATGGAGGAGGAGAAGAAGCAGATAAGGGCAGGATAATTAAGAAGCAGGGAAAAGGAAGAAAGGCTACAGGGAGATAAGAAAGAAGAAAGAGAGAGACTAGGAGAACGGAAAGGACCAGGAGACAGAACCAACTAAGAGAGAGATGAAAAAAAGAACCAGAAGGAGAAGGAAGGGAGGAAGAAGACGAAGATGAAGAAGGAACAGCAGGAGGGATAGACAGATAGACAGGACTACAAGCTCTTGACAGACGCACGTTATCACCACCTTACCTTCTGAAGCGTACTTCCTGCGCAGTATTTATCACAGGAGATCACTTGGTCTTTGGGGAAGGTGGACCCTTAACATTCGAGTAAGATACAAAAGCGAGAGGGGGGGAGGGAGGAAAAAAAGGAGAGGTTTAATAACCATGGCTTCGCTCACTGCAAGTCAACAACCTGAAGTTCAAATATCGAAAGGGTGGGGGTTGGGTGGAGGGGGTGGGGGGGAGGGGAAGAGGGAGATTTACAATGCGTTGTTTGTATGTTAAGAAAAAAGTTCGCCTGTGAGCAAGAACAGCTGGGCTTTTGACTCCCGGGCATTATGAGCGTTGAGTTTCCGTGACGGTTTAAAACCCAAGATATATATAAGTCACTAAAGCGTATAGTCCCCCTCGACCCTCTTCGTCCTTGAGTTCCTACTTCTTTCAGTGCTACTCCTCCTCCTCCTTCGCTTTTTTTCTCCTTCTTCTTCTTCTTCTTCCTCCTCCTCCTCCTCTTCCTCCTCCTCCTCTTCTTCCTCCTCTCCTCCTCCTCCTCCTCCTCCTCCTCCTCCTCCTCCTCCTCCTCCTCCTCCTCCTCCTCCTCCTCCTCCTCCTCCTCCTCCTCTTCTTCTTCCTCTTCTTCTTCTTCCTCCTCTTCTTCCTCCTCTTCTTCCTCCTCTTCTTCCTCCCCCTCCTCCTCCCTCCAAACAGTTTAACAGATGGATAAGAACTAATAGAGGAGGGGGTAGAAGGAGAAAGAGAACCACAAAGAGGAATAATAATAAGAAGAAGGGGAGAATAAGGAGAAGAGGAGGAGGAGAAGGAGAAGAAGAAGAGAAAAGGCAGAAGGATGACTGCGAGGCCCTTGACACTTTCTCACACACTGACCACTAACAAAGGGCGTCACGCAATCATCAGGGAGCTTCGACAGGGTAAACTACACTATAAGACGAGTGTGAATGTTCCAGCGTCCAGTCTCGGGTCTCACGTTTCGCTTACATTCCAGTCTCTTGTTTGGAAGCCAGTGTGGTTAAGCTAGCATGTCGGAAGCAAGATTTTGTATTTTACTTCCCTTTCGTTCTCTGTGTCTCTGTTTCTCTTTCTGCTTAGCTCTTTCTCTTTCTTTTTCTTTCTTTCTTTCTGTCTCTTTCTCTTTCCGTCTTTCTTTCTTTCAGCATGTAGTTAACCCGACGTGTTTTATGGCTTTCGGAGACATCTGTTTGGACGCGGGTGGTCGATGTTGCGTTCACGGGCAACAGATGGCGCTCCTCTGAGATATTTCATCGTACAATTTGTCCAATTAAGAAAACGTACATGCTCTTCCTGAAGACTGTAATTTTTGCTTTGCCTCGCGGAAATAATGTTTGTGTTCCGACTTTTTCTCTTTCCTTTTTTGACCTTTCTTCTCGCATGAGATAACTGTAATTTGAACGATAAGGATTCATGACTTGAGTACATTAGAAGGGAAAAAGGCAATTGTAAAGCCGTTATTCAGGAAAATGTCAGCTGCTTTCGTACATTCTGAGATGATAAAACTCCGCGTTCCTATATGTCAGTGATATTTTCTCTCAATGTCGATACGAAATACCAAAGCAAAATTCTCAAAGAGCTACTTTCCATTCAAGTCTTTCAATCGCAATTCAAGAAAAGCTTAATCGAAAGCAAAATCAAAACATGCAGAATATACCAACACGTCGATAGGACAGCGATAAAAAAGATGAGGAAAGTCAAGACACGCTCAGGAGGCAAACGTTCACCCCGTCCATGTCCGTATGTCTGTTCATGTGTGTGTGTGTGTGTGTATGTCTATGTGTGTATGTGTGTGTGTGTGCGTGCGCGTCTGCCTATGTGTGTATGTGTGTGCGTGCGTGTCTGCCTACCTGTGCCTGTGTGTGTGTGTGTGTGGACACGACCTCCTGAGTGACGGCAGTATTGTGCCAGACTTGCCTACCATGAACCCCAATAACAATACACACTGGACGCCCTCTACACAGGACTCTGAGACACTGAGATACTCTACCCCTTCACGCAGCGCCGCGCGTTCATTTCGTTATTTTTTTACACGAAGATATAGAGGGCTATATAATGGAAAGGCAAACACAGGTGAACGTATGTATAGTTTTTATTTTGATAGATATAGTTAGATGTTAATTCTGACCCAGAAATCTTGATATGGGAATATCTTCGAGCGTTAGCTGACAATTTTTTGAAAAAAGAAAGAAAAGATCTCCATCCACTGAACATCAAGTTATGAAAATGTAACAGATTCCTTTTCATAACTGTCTATCCAGTGAATTAAATTCCTGTATCCCACCTGCTTCTCCCCTCTACCTCATTCTCTATCTCTTTTTCTCGCTTACACAGTAGCGTCCACACTGACCCCCCTCCTCCTCCGTCCCTCCCTCTCTCTCTTTCCTTCCCCCCCCCCCCCCTCCCTCCCTCTCTCTCTCCTTTCCTCATTTCTTTTCCCACGCGATTGTGCTTTACTTCCGCTTCGATCTCGTTTTAGTTCTCTCTCTCATCTCTCTCTCTCTCTCTCTCTCTCTCTCTCTCTCTCTCTCTCTCTCTCTCTCTCTCTCTCTCATCTCTCTTTCTTTCTTCCTCTCTCTCTCTCTCTCTTTCTTTCTTCCTCTCCCTCTCATCTCTATTTCTTTCTTCCTCTCCCTCCCATCTCTATTTCTTTCTTTCTTCCTCTCTCTCTCTCTCTGTCTCTCTCTTTCTCTATCTCTCTCTCTCTCTCTCCACAGATGATGTATGTGAGTGTCTCCGCCCAAGAGAGTCCGTACTTCCAATCGTTAGTCATTAATGTAAAACCGTTAAAAAACGTTATGGTCGTTAAATGAAACGTTATGGTCGTTAAAAAAAACGTTATGGTCGTTAAATGAAACGTTATGATCGTTAGGAAAAAAAAAACGTGATTAGTGGCTGTACCATTTTATTTGAGTCAATCTCTATTGAATCAGTATTTATCCCAAATATTTACAGTGTGATTCTGCTTCTTCAGATTTTGTTTCTTTTTTATTTGATCCATTCTTTTCTTAGTATTTTTAATATCCTTACTTAACTTTTTGTTTCTCTCTTTATTGCATTCCCTGCAAAACGTTTCCGGAATTTACTTTTGTTTTTTACCTTCTCATTCAACTTCCTCGCTTTTCGTCAAAGTTTTCCTCGGTAGGAGGTAAAGGGGGGGAGACCACCCATTATAGTTAAGTTCAGTCGCTAATGTTACAAAATAGCGAAAAATTACTCTCTGATTTTCTTTTCTTACGTAGGGGATGGGGGGGGGGGTGAATTTGCCCTGTGATTTGCAAAGAAATAACAGTTTATCCTTTATATTACTTTTTTAAGGTTTCGAGTGTTTTCTTTTTCTTCACAAATGTCTTTTATTGCCGATCATTTTGTAAAATGTTTTGCAATTTGGGAAATCTCAGCAAATCACTACCGGTCTGTGGTCTAGCGTGGTCGAACAGTGGTTTCCTCGTCCTCTTCCTCTTCTTCCTTCTCCTCTTCTTCCTCTTCTTCATTCTCCCGTTCTTCTACTTCTCCCTTTCCTTCTTCATCTTTTCCTCCTCCTCCGCCTCTGCCTCCGCCTCTACCTACTCTCCCTTTTCCTTTATATCCACCCCTATCTCCTCCTCTTCTTCCTCCCTCTTCCTCTGCCACCTTTATCTTCTTCTATTGCCAATTTCTCTCTCTCTCATCAACACGGAAGTTGTCTGATGTAATGAGGAGGGGGAGGGCGGGGAGGAGACGTGTTAGACTAGTAGTCACGAGCAAACTAGCCATTAGGAGCTATTAGGCAAAGAGCTGATGATAAGAGTAGACCAGAAGAGAGCCTAGATTTGGGAGTAGATTTCCAAACACCGTTACCAGCGCGTAGGGGCGTGAAGGCGTGTAATAGTGTGTGTGTGGGAGGGGGGGGGGGGGGTTCGTGGGCGTCAGTACACCACCTGCCTATTATTGCATTTATCGGACGGGTGGGCGGGCACACTTGATCGACTGGAGGGCGTGAAAGAGGGAAAGAATGGGACCCCTGGTGGTTGATGGCTCGCGCTGTGTTTAGGCTTGTATGGAAGATCATTTACTTTTTTTTTGGGGGGGAGGGGGGGAGGTAGTGACTATTGTTTTGTTTTCGTTGTTCTTCTTTTCGTCCGTTTTGTTTCTCAGAAGAAATCAACAGTTCTACCTCCCGCTTATAGAACAGTTGTTTGAGCTACACGCAGACTAGCACAGACAAGCGAAGAGGATACGGCAGGAGTAACAGAGAAAGAATTTGCATAACAAAAAAAAAAAAGGGAGGAGGGAGGGAGGACGGCGGAAAGGAGGGTGGGGGAAGAAGGGGGTTGGCGTCACCGGGGAATGCGAAGCTTCGGAAGTATTCTCACGGCGACGGCGCGTCTGCGGTAAAGCGCGCGGTCACCGGTCACTTTCCCGTTACGGTACGACGTATTGTGGCTCCACCCGACCGTCGTCTGTTTAGGGGGGGTGGGGAGGGGAGAGGGAGGGATAGGGTTGTGAGGGGGGAGGGGTGGGGATGGGGGAGGAACGGATAGGGTTATGAGGGGGGAGGGGTGAGGGGAGGAAGGAAGTAGATTGTGGGTGGAAGGGGGGAGGGAAGGGGAGGGGGAGAGGAGGAGGGAGGGAGTAGGTTGTGGGAGAAAAGGGTGACAGGAAGGGAGAAGGGAACAGGTGAATGTTGGGAGTGTGCTCAAACAGGTGTATCGGCGAGTGTGGTAAGCAGGTGGGACAACAAAGGTGACGTTTAAAGCGAGTGTTTGGACAGGTGCTTGAAGGTCGGAATTTGCCTGCATACAGAAAGGAGGAAATATTTTACATTCTTTTCAGTATTTCCTTTTTTGCTTTGACTTTGCTGATCTTTTATGTTATATGGATACGCCATGTACTTACCAAGAGGTTTACACTAATAGCATTAATAATATTCTCCCAAATATTCATACATTACTTTCGAGATATTGTATAGCATTCCTTAGCCATCAAGTTACGGTCACAAACACCCCCCCCCCCCTCCTCATCCCCCTCAAAATAATAACCTTCAAAATCATGCTTGTCACTTTAAGTAGTCAGTCAGCACGCACATGATCGAGCTAATACATCTTATACTTTTGTCATTATTATAATAAGGGATGGTAATAGCTCCCCCTAGCCCCCCCACCCCACCCCCCGCCGTCCCCTCTTACCTCCTTTCCTCCCTCCCCTTCGGCCTCTCCCCCCCCCCAGCCCCTACTTAAAAGCAGTCACGGGCTGGAGCGGAAGTGCGTTACTACCGCCCTCTGTCAGCGGCGCAGACAACTAACGGTGTTCCATCTCTCTCTCTCTCTTTTTCTCTCTCTCTCTCTCTCTCTCTCTATCTCTCTCTCTCTCTGTAGCGATCACAATAGACAGATCTTTTTCCTTTGTTTTTGTTTTTTTTCTTTCTTTCTTTCCAACACGTCAAACAAAATTCATCTTTTTCGTCCACCAACTAACGATGCAAAGACAATAGAAGAATTTTCTGAAATTCTTTCCCTTTTTTTTTCTTCTTTCTTTTTGAAGTTCGAAGGGTAATCAGCGTGAGGTTTTCAGCAGCTGACCTGTTCAAGAGAGGAGGGGATAGGGGGAGGGGGAGGGGGTGTCAACGGAAATGGAAGGGGAGGGGAGGGGGGGGGAGGTTAACGAGGATGAAGGTCGAGCTGTACTGTTTGTAATTGTAATTGTGTTTGTGTGAATCTTTTGTTTGTTTTTTTGTTTTGTCGTTGTTTTAATTGAGATTTTACGGCTTAGTGTAAGTGTTAATTGCAATGCCATAAATTGACGTTAGGTAATCTGATATGGTATTGTTCTCGAGACTTCCTAAAAGGCTATGATTACAAAGTCCTAAAAACAAGTAAAGAAATAAACAGCGTCATATTCTCAAGAAAAGACGTATATAAGATAGATCTGAATGAAGAAATGAAAAATATCATAATTGTAATGTATTCTATAGCATAAGCCTATAAGCGTCCATAAAAAAAGTCGAGAAACATATAAGCAATTATTAATAATAAACCCAAACTAAATATATATGTGTGTGTGTGTGTGTGTGTGTGTGTGTATTTGTGTGTGTGTGTGTGTGTGTGTATATATGTATATAAATAATCATAAATGTCACAAAGCTAGCACATTAACGCGTGTGCCTTCCTTGCATTTTCGCCTTTCTTATCATGCCCATCAAACCTGTTCAAGTAACTGCAATCCTAAATTGTTTATTGCCAGATTGTATAACGGATCGAGTGCCATAAAGTGGATGGCGCAAGTGGAAAAACAAACGAGAGATTCGGGAGTACAACAAAAAAAAAGAGGGAAAAAATGGCCCTTTTTAAGAATTCCGTGTCTGAAACCCATGTCTGTCGCCATTTTGGATCGTCTTTCCCACAAAGTTCACGCAGCTGTTCCTCCTCTTTCCTAAATACGACCAATACCGTATTTTCCACGGCTTAATTATCCCCGCCCTTAAATTGCTCGTGACCTTTCTACCTTCACACGGACGGCGTGTGGACAATGAAGAGAGAAGGTTTTCGAGGGAAAAGAAAAATAGGTAATTCCCATTCCCGTTGTCCCGCCATAAATCTTGCCACAACGACCGCTACCAATCACGGGTCAGGCCAGAGGTCACGTGATAGCTGCGCCTTACGGGATTGGTCGATTCAGACACGTGTTTACCGAGCTCTTTTAGAAGGATTGTCTCTAAGGCTCTTCAGCACTTATCTTTTTTTCCTTCGATAAGAGTTTTTAAGTAGACAGTAACATGTGGTATTTAAGGAATTTTGATATGAAGATGAATCAAAGAAGAAACTCCGTAATTATAGCCATACGAGAGACTTAAAACCAAACAGCTGACGTTTAAGAAATGATATTGTTCTTTTTCTTTCTTTCTTTCTTTCTCCCTTTCTTTAATTAGGCGTGTCACTACTAAGAAACTAAAGGTTTGAACATTTATCGTCATTATCGTATCATTACTCAGTCATTACTTTATTTTTAATCCGCTTTATAACGTTATGAGTCAAGACTTGCTTCCTTTTGACCTCACGTGACCTATCACCCACTCTAGATCCGGGTCATATATCGTAGTTTCATCTCGAATTATATACCCAGACAAGACTTTAATTAATGAGAAAGCAAAAACCAGAAGAGCGAAGTAATTTTGATCTTCGAAAGAGCCTACCCGGAAGAAATATATTTTTGAAAATTCTTTCCTCTTTCTTTCATTATCAGTAAACATTGTTTCTCTTCCAAATTGTGAAACGAAACCAGTTTTGGATTTTGATATTAGTTGTTGCTTAGTTGTTTTCTCTCTGTCGCTTTTCCTTTATGCTTGTGTTTGCTGAAGACTTTAGTGAGTCCAGCGTGACTCAACGCGAAAAAATGTCTTGGTCAGTGACTCGGTTCCAACATTCTGCGGTTGAATTGTCTTGTATTTTATTTTATTTTTTCTTGTGATTATTTAGTCCCGTTTTTTTTAATACTTCGTCTTTTTTTAGAATCGTCAATCCCCTCCAGCTTCCATAAGCTGAAATATGAAAAAATAACGGGAAAAAAATAAAGAAACAGACGTATCATATATTAGTGTATGTAAGTCATTTCAATTAATTCATCCAAAGATTTTAAAAAGTTGACTGTTATGTCATATATGTAGGGTGGGGGTGGGGGTGGGGGGTTAGGTGGCGTTGGATATCAAACCGTTAATTATAAAATATGAGGGTTTAATGACGCCCTCAAGTAATTGGGGTTATAATTGTTTCGTGATTAAGTTCGTGTGATAACCGCTACTATGATTTATTTCGAGTTATTTCAAGTTAAAATTAAAATCTGTACTTCTCAGTATTTTCGCTCTTTCTCTCTCTCTCTCTCTCTCTCTCTCTCTCTCTCTCTCTCTCTCTCTCTCTCTCTCTCTCTCTCTCTCTCTCTCTCTCTCTCTCTCTCTCTCTCTCTCTCTCTTCCTCTTTCATTTAAGTCAATTTTTATTGAAATAAAAAGGCTATTAGCAATAAATTTTTTTTAAGTATCACGGGAGACAGTCACGGTTCTAATTGATGGGGTTGTATCACCTGGTCAATGTTATTTTTTCATTAGCAGGACCGTAGATATCATTTCAAATCTCAGTTATAATTGTCGGTTCTGAACGTGCCTTGGGTTATGTAGCGTTTTTTTTTCGTTTTTTTCTGATAATGAAGAGAAATAACTTGGTATATGGTGTCTGTGGCAGTAATGTCAGTATTAAAGGCTCCTTTTTTTCTTTTTTCTTTTTTTTTTAGTTTTATCCGTTCCTTGTTTCTGTCAATCTTTATTATTTTTCTTTCCATAATCTTTTTCACCTCCTTCCTTCTCTCCCTCACACACACACACACACACACACACACACACACACACACACACACACACACACACACACACACACACACACACACACACACACACATACACACACTTAACCTCAGCCCAAAGCATCCTATCACAGCACCGTTACCTCTTCGTGTTTCGTTTTCCTTCCTCGTTGCTTTTGCAAGTAACGCTCAAATTATTAATGTAGACATGATCAAATAAAGACAATATATGCATGAATAATGATAAGAAAAGTAAGGTGTAAAGGCCTATGTTAAACATGCTGAGTCATTCCCGATGTAAACAATGACAGACTTCCTGAATACGATTTCAAAGGGTCAAGTAACGTTAAACAAGTGAGATAAAATATTATTAGTGGAAGGATCGCCAAAAAAGATGATAGGAGGAAATAAAGATTAATAGGATAATAATCATGTGAAGTTAAGTTAAGCGTATTGACATGTGACCAAGAAAAAATCAGTGAGTCATTCTAGTCAAGTAGAGTTACTGAGAAAACGATTATATCAAAGAAAGAAAAAAAGGGAAAGAAGACGATATAACGATTAAGAAAAGAAAAGACTTGAATATGTAAATTCGAGTAAAGTTAAGCGTATTCCCCCAAGAAACAAAGACAAAGTGTCGAGTCATTCTCGGAGTTCATGATAACTTAAGTTCTTTGGGCGGAACGAGGTAATTCGAGGCAAACTATCCCCTTTCCGCAAACAATGGACGTGTTAAAAGGCTTCTCGGAACTCTACCCTTATTTACGCGGCGATTCGAGAAGAAAAAGAAGCATGAGGAGGAAGAAAATGGAAGTCAATTTTGGGTGTCAACGGAAATTTTCACAGGTCTTTTTTATGATTCTTGGGTGGCGGTTTATCTCTTTTTTTTTTCTTCTTCTTTTTCTTCTACCTTTTTTCTCTCTCTTCCTCTTCCTAGGTTCTTCTTCCTCTGGTTCTCTTTAAAGAGAAGTAGATGAATAGGAGAATGAAAGAGACACGTGGTTATAGTCTGTTCTTTTGAACAATACTGTCAAGTAAAAACACTAAAGAGACAAATGATGTGAAACTATGATTGTAAAAGAAGAACAATCAGAAACTGAAGAACTTTGAGTCGCATCCCCCGAAAAAAATAATAATTCCGCAATTCTTTTGAAATTTAATTAGGAGTATCCAGTTACTTTTAGTATTTAATTTTAAGGTATCTGATTTCAGAAAATTAATGCGCACTGTTAGGGACTCTTAGATAGTTTTTTTTTTCATGCTTTTTCGAGTTCTGTGAACAGAAGTACACCCATTTCATAGATTAATTAATATTCTGAGAATGAGCGAATGTGCATCCATTTTGCTTACTTGTCAATATTTTCTTCTCAATATAGTCATAATGATTATACATTTTCACGAATTCTCAGAACACTCTAGAGTTGTGGAAATAAGCGCACCTCGCTCGAGTACCATGATCATACTTTTTTCGGTTTGATGACCACTTCATGAGTTCGTACCGTACTTCTTAGCGGTCGCCGTGAAACGCTGCGGGAAATGATGACGTTTTTGTCCATCGTCTATAAGTCATCATGTGTGGGTTTTAGTGGTCCCTTTATATGTCCCGTTTGGGGTCTTTAATGCATACACAAAGATTGGCTTTCTCTGAATTGACTTCTTTTTTATTCCTTTGTCGTTTTTTTGCTGGGTAGACTTCAATTACACTTAGTCCCCGATCTTATCATATTTATCATCATTTCTCGTAATTGTGTTTACGTTTATGTACGAATCCAAAACCCAAGCCTATTGAACCTTCGTTAACCATCCTCCTTGCTTCCTTCCTCCGCAGGTCCGCTAACTTCAACAATGCCACCGGCGACTGCCAGACTTCCGACATGGATCGCCACACCACCGTGGGCACCGGGGCCTTCAAGGTCGCCGAGAACAGCGACTTCTTGGAAAATAACTGCGTCGACGACCCCGTGAGGCTGTGCGAATTCCAGAGGATGGAAGGCCGTATCCTCAAGACTGTCGACTCCGTGTTCCAGGACGTGGAGAGTCTGGAGGACTGCAAGCGCCTCTGCCTCACCGCCCCCTTCAGGTGAGGACCGCCTTTGTCTGGCAGTGCTTTTCCTCCTTGTTCTCCCTTCGTTGAAGTGTCCCTTTTGAAGTTGCGAGGAGGAAATGTGAATCTCTATTCTGTTATAATTGTGGGAGTGAATGATCATCATTTCCTTTTTCTTTCCTGTTCCGCAGGTGCTACTCCTTCGACTTCGGCGACACGGGCGACAAGGTGTGCCGCCTGTCGCACCACTCCGCCGCTACGCTCACGCACATCGAGGAGCCGTACCTGGAAATCGCCGAGACCGCCACCTACGAACTCTCGTCCTGCTACAACGTGACCATCGACTGCCGCTCCGGAGACATGGTGGCCAGGATCAAGACGTCCAAGATCTTCAACGGCAAGATCTACGCCAAGGGCTCGCCCAACACCTGCGTCAACGACATCGAGAACGCGCTCGAGTTCGAACTCCAGATGACCTACAACGACATCGACTGCGACGTGGAGCGCGACTCCGCCTCCCGCTACAGCAACGACGTGGTCATCCAGCACCACGACATGATCGTGACCTCTGCTGACCTGGGACTCCGAGTCCACTGCCAGTACGATCTGACCAACAAAAGCGTGAGCAACCGCGTCGACCTGAACGTCGAGGGCGACATCACCCCCGTCATGGAGGAGGGCAGCACCGTGGACTCCCCCAACGTGATCATGCGCGTGACCAACCGCAACGGCGACGACATCTCCGACGCCTCCGTCGGCGACATGCTCCAGCTGCGCTTCGAAATCGTCGACCGCAACTCCCCCTACGAGATCTTCGTGCGCGACCTGGTGGCCATGGACGGAGGCAACAGCAACAACATCACGCTCCTGGACGGCCGCGGCTGCCCCACCGAGATCTCCATCATGAGGCCTCTGCTCAAGGTCGACAGCACCGGCAAGGTCAGTACTCGTCGGGATTCAAAAGGTCGCATGCTTTAAAAAAAAGAGAGAAAAGAAAAGATTATGATATTAAATAACAACAATTGATCCTTGAAACAAAAGCCACGCAAATAAGTACATGTAGAATAACCGCGCCCTTCTTCCCCAATACAGGTCCTCGGCGCCACCTTCGACGCCTTCAAGTTCCCTACCAGCGACGTCGTTCAGTTCCGCGCCCTCGTCACGCCCTGCCTGCCCACCTGCGAGCCCGTTGTGTGTGACGTCATGGACTTCGGCGGCCAGGTCAAGCAGGCCGAGAGCTACGGAAGGAAGAAGAGGGCCATCTCCCACATGACCTTGGCTGACTCCATGCTTGACAGTCCCTTCTCGCAAGACGTAAGTCCTTGGGTGCTTCGTCGGCGTCGTCTGCTACGGGCTTTCGTACTAATATGAATAATAATATCCTATTTTCCTTAATATGTTCTCCTTTTCTTGATATTTTGAAATTAATTTTCTCTTTTTGGTGTATTTTGGAACATGGTTTTTTCCCCCTCTCTCTCCCTCTCTCTCTCTAGATCTCTTCTCCCTAATTTCTTCGAGTTAGAAGTGAGTCTAAGATCCCTTTGTTTTCTCCCTCCCGACAGTACACCCTCATCAACCCTTACTCCATGAGCGTCGTGTCCCACCCCCTGCAGAGGTCCAGGCGCGAGGCCGATCAGGAAATCCCCGAGGAGCTCCTGGTGGTGCAGTCCATTAAGATCTCGGACAAGTTCTCCTTCCGCCGCCCCGAGACCCAGAGCCGAGCCAACGCCGGTAGCAATAACAGATTGGATACTGCCTCCGCGGTATGTGGACACGGGATGTCCCTTTCTAGCTTGGCGGACTGGCGATGCAATGGGTGCTTGCGTTGCATTTGCCCTTGCGTTGTTGCATATGCCCTGTCCCCCCTGATAAGAGTTCGATTGTGAGATGATATGATGTCCTTTACTAACATCTGATTTTCCTAACCATTTTTATGCTCATGTTTGGTCCTTCTGTCCTTCCTGACAGATCGACGGCGACCCAGAGGTGGTGCTTCAGGAGGACGTGTCCGGCGTGTGCATCAACATGGTGGGTCTCGTCCTGGCGTGCTCCGTGTTCCTGGTGGCGCAGCTGGTGATCATCGTGGCCTGGACCGCCGTGTGGCACCGCCGCCGCAGGAGCAAGCTGGAGGAGCCCCTGAGCCCCGCCACCACCACCGAGTCCCTCCGCCAGCTCTACGACTCGGGCTACCCACGAAGGATCTAACGCCGCCTCCCCGCTCGCGCCGCCGTTGCACTCACCGACGCCCTGCGCCCCGTCCTGAGGGTGTCCTTCCGGGCGCGCGACGGCCCGAGGCGCGGCGCGGACGCCAACGTCGTCGCCGCGCCGCCGCCTCTCGCCTTCCCCGCGCCACGTCGTCCTGCATACGTCCGACAGGATTCCCTCTACCCGATGGAAATCCTGTAGGGACGCAGAAGGACGGGAGGAGACACGCAGGACCCCGGAGTCGCAGCGCCCCACGTGCAGCGCCGTGGCCTCACCCCGACAGCGCGATGAGCTGAGCCGAAGACAACGAACGAACCCCAAAGCCCTCCTACTGCAACAGCCCCCCCGCGGTCTTGGTAACGCAGGGGGGGAGTGAGTGCAGCAAGCGATAGGCTTACTCCATGAATACCAGACAACCAACCAACCCATTGAACCCACTAACCCATCCAGACCAGACCGCCTGCAAGCACGCACGTCGCAAGCAAGCAGTCTACGCGAGGTGGCCGAGCGGCTTACGGAGATGTGGAATCGGACCAAACGCCCTCCAAGGTGTCCACTCACTCTGGCCGATATCGTGATGACGTCTTTTCACCTTTTTTCTCCTTCTTGCTCCTCTCTTTTCGCCGCTACGACTCGACCGCGACCACTTCCGGTGAACCTCACCTTAGTGCGACAACCATGACAGAAAGAAAAGGAAAAAAAAAAAAATCCGCAGGCATTATTACACAGAGGATTTTTTTTTATAGAAATTCATTTACATTTACTTAAAGGCTATTACCAAGGGCATTATGAAGCGACGGGTCTAAGGATACGCCGCACATTAACATTATTAGTGATAAGAAGCTACTCTAACCCTTTATTTTAAACCACGTGAAACTACGCAGTGTTTATTAGTTAAAGTGCGTAGGATACCATGTGATACATAAGATTTTTTTGATTTTTTTTTTCCAATATGAAAAAAAAAAGTCGGACTGAAACCAAAACGTAGTGACTGTTGAAACGAAGTGATTTATTTTATTTATTTATTTATGTTTTTTTGTTATAATTTATTATTATTATTTTTTTTAGATCTATTTATTAAGGGACCTTCCTTCTACCTTCTTCCTTGTGACAAGTCAACAGGCTGTTTTATTTATTGGTGATGGTGCTTGAGGGAATGCAAGGGGAGAGACAAGGGGCCAAAAAGAGTGCTAATCGTGCGTCGGTTTTGATTAATTCATCTTGTTAATTAATTCGTCTATTTATTGCCACGTACATGGTTTATTTCTTTACGTCTGTGCATGGTGTGTTTATTTATTCGGATGTGTGTTATTTGTTGATTAACTTATTAATTCACCTATTTATTGACATATACATTGTAATTTATTCGCCTGTGCATGATACGTTGATAGTATGCATGTAAAAATACACACACACACACATACACACACACATGGTTTTAAGTCACACAGAATGAGATTATAGAGGCATTAATTATTATTAAAAGAAAAACTCTGAGATACCTGAAGTTCACAAGTTCTCATTCATTGTAACAGACTTAGCCAAAACAACAGACAGAAGTTAGTTGCATGTTCAATCCGACTGCAAATTGCACATCTCATTCTAACCCCCTCCACCCACCCCCCTCCACCCCTCTTTCTCTGTCTCTCCCCCTCCCCCCCCGCTTATGGTGCTGGTTTTAAAAGGGGATTATAATCCAATGATTCGTATATACATATTTAAATCAACCATTGATTTAAAAGAAACTAAAAACAAAAAAACAAAAATACGAGAGAAAATACAACAACAGGTCGACGATGCATTTATACAATACGCTCCTTCATTTACTACAGCATCTGACCTTTCATAGCGTAGTTTTATTTTCGTTGTATGGGACCACACAAGCCTTTAAGATCAAGCTTTTGAGAGAGAAATTAGATACAAGAAGAAGAAAAAAGATAATTATTGTGCTTCTAGGATATAGTTTCGCTTCACGTAATGAATTGTTATTATTTCTGCTGTTGTGTTATCTATCAGAATCTGTCAGGTGATTATGATAAGGAGTATAAGCAGATTCTTTCAGAATCACATCAGCATCTCTTGTAGTTTAGATTATGCTTTCCACTAACACATCTCAACTGGAAACTTACTTATTATTTTTTTTTTTATCTTTCAATAGTAGTATAGTATATACTGTAGATATTTTTAATTGCTCAATTGGCTTGGCAGTGGAAAAATATTGATATCCAAATCTCCTGAGGATGATTATTCAGTCTATATCAATTATGCTTTACTGTCGAATCTTGATAGAAATCTGATGTTCAAGTCAGTGATAGTTCTTGCACTAATATTGTTTGACTTCCAAACTGTATTCAGCCAAAAGTAGTTGCTAATAGTCCTCTCTGGCTACTTCTAACTATTTACTAACCCGTAGTTTGCTTTGCTTATTAAAT
>NW_028234421.1:5352907-5357907 GCF_977035675.1 Penaeus japonicus | reverse complement strand
GTGTAGTGTGTGTGTGTGTGTGTGTAGTGTGTGTGTGTGTGTGTGTGTGTAGTGTGTGTGTGTGTGTGTGTGTGTGTGTGTGTGTGTACGTGTGTGTGTGTGTGTGTGTGTGTGTGTGTGTACGAAGCTTTACTATGTAACTTTGTCCTTTAAATTTTTTATGATATTGCAAAAATACTATCACAACAAAGTTTAATTTGGCTAATATTTCTTTCTATCAAAACTCCTTCAAGATACAATCCTTCCATTATTGTGAAGTATGATAAAGAAAGATTGATATAGACAGTACTCATCATACTAGCTTATCAGAACGAAAAAAAAGATAATTAGTGATAATGATTACCATGATAATTACCATGATAATTATCTCCATGGTAATTTCTTGGGGCTCATAAGTATGATTTTTTTATTTTTTTTTTTTTTATTTTTTTTTTTTTTTTGCTTAACAATTCCCATAAAACATGTATAGCATAGGCTAAGTATGAAAGACATAAACGCTATGCAAGAAATAATTATTCATACAGACTATTCTATGGTGTCTAAAAATCAGCATGAAGTGTATATACATACACACACATAAATAAGCACCCACACACAAAAAAAAAGAAAAAAAAAGAAAAAAAAAAAGAAACATGAATTTCATATACAACATATAATTCTGAAGCTAAGAAACGATACTAAAAACATAACGAGGAAATATCGGGCCATAAGACCAAATATATCTTTTTTTTTTCTAAAGGCTGTCTTAAGCTTTCACAGATGCGTTAACAGACCTACCTTAGATAACAGAAAAACGGGTTTAGAAGAGGTGATAGAACAGAAATTCAGAGAACTCCGTTTTTTTTTGTTTTTGTTTTTTTCCTTCTTCTTCTTCTTTTAATGCAACACTATTCAAAGATGAATCCGAACTTAAGTGTTAAAATAGTCTTCACTTGGTGTCTCTCTAAAAAAAAAAAATGGCTGATCATTTCTCTATACGTTGTCAATCTTCAACAACAGAACAACGTACAATTTTAAAAACGATAAAAATGCAACAGAATATAACATTTTTTTAAAGCAGAACGACTCTTAAAAGTGCATTTAGAAGGCCCTTGAAGTGAAAATTCAAATGATCTTATCGTAAATTAATTTCATGACTGGCTTAATGTTATATATACAAAAAAAGAAAAACGCTATTTAGTATCACGTTACGTAACGTACCTAAGCAGTATTCTCCACTTTCAAGTTATTTACAAAAAAATGTATATAAAAATCAAAATAAAACCACCCTTAAGAGAACATCCACCTTATAAAATGCATTTTTTTAACAAACTAAAAAGATATAAAATAAATAAAATCATATATCTCATCAAAAATGTGATAACAAAAATCAGCCGCAACTCAAACAGAAATATAATTTTTTACTACAAAAAGTAACTATTATATGAACCTCCTATGACTGAACAGCATAAAAGAACAGTCGTTACTTAATGATAATCATTATCATAATAATGATGATTATAACAATGATAATAATAATGACGATGATGATGATAATCATGATAATAATAATATTAACAACAACAATAATGCTAGTAATAATAACAACGTAATGATAATAATGATAATAATAACAATGATAATGATAACGATGATAATTGTGATTATAATAACAGTGATAGTAGTAATAATGATGCTAATAAAAATAATGATAATGATAATGATAACAAAGGTAGAAATGATAACGACAATTATGGAAATGATAGTGATTATGACGATAATGATAATATTGATAACAATGATGATGATAATTATAAATTGTTGATGATAATGAAGACGTTGATAAAGATAATAAGGATGATATTGATAATGATAAGCAAAATGATAGTTATAACAGTAGTAACAATAACACTAATACTAATATTATCACTGCTATACTAATAGCAATGATAATAATAATCATGATAATAACAATTATAATAATAGTAATGATAATGATAATTGCAATTATGATTATTATGATAATGATAATAAAGATAGTAATAATAACGATAATGACAATAACAACAATTATGATAATAGCAATAATGATAATGATAATAATAACAACAGTTATGATAATGATAACAATAGTCAAGATGTAATAGAAAACCACTCCTTTCCACTCATTGCCACAGGACGTCGTATCTTTAGATAAAAAGATATTAAACCCAAAATATCTTAAAGATATTTCGGGCTTAATATCTTAAAGACTTTACGAGCAATCAAACTTTACAGGTGTACGGTAACGCTAATAACAACCACTGACAAGAACAAATGACCAATGATCTCTTTAAAAAAAGAACACGAGTTAAAAAAAAAAAAAAAAAAAAAAAAAAAGCCATAGATATATTAACGGCTGGAAAAGAAGATCAGTCGCGGAGGTCTAATTATAGAACAGTGCATTCGCTGATCACGTGCGCTCGCAAATCACGTGTTTGCGAACGTGAAATCTCGAAAGCTTGTCTGAACATCGGCCAGAGACAACACTTGTTCCAGCTGTTCCACCTGTTCCACCTTTACCTCTTGACTTGGCTCCTGGAGGCACGTTCCTCAACTGTGCTTCGTATCTCTGGCCGGGGGGTGGGGGGGTGTCTAAAGGAGTCTTTTGGGAGGTAACTGGTTCTCTCTCTCTCTCTCTCTGTTTCTCTCTCTCTCTCTGTCTGTCTGTCTCTCTCTCTCTCTTTCTCTGTTTCTCGTTCTCTGTATCTGTCTCTGTCTGTCTGTCTCTCTCTCTCTGTCTGTCTGTCTGTCTGTCTGTCTCTCTCTCTGTCTGTCTCTCTGTCTGTCTGTCTGTCTCTCTCTCTCTCTCTCTATCTGTATCTCTCTCTGTCTCTCTCTCTCTCATTATCTCTCGCTCTCTCTCTGTCTGTCTCTCTCTCTCTGTGTTTGTCTCTCGTTCTCTGTATCTGTCTGTCTGTTTCTCCTTGTCTGTCGCTCTCTCTATCTCTTTGTATATTTGTCTATCTTTCTCTCTATCTAGCTCTGTCTCCCTCTTCATGTCGTCTTTTTCACTTCTCTCTCTCTCTCTCTCTCTCTCTCTCTCTCTCTCTCTCTCTCTCTCTCTCTCTCTCTCTCTCTCTCTCTCTCTCTCTCTCTCTCTCTCTCTCTCTCTTTCCCTCTCTCTCTCTCACACTCTCTCTCTCTCATACTGTCTCTCTCTCTCTCTCTCTCTCTCTCTATCTATCTATCTATCTATCTATCTATCTATCTATCTATCTCTATCTCTCTCTCCTTCAATAAGAACATTCTGCCCTCCTACACCCCCCCCCCTCAAAAAAAAAAAAAAAAAGATCAAACCAGATGCATCACTGACTTTAAATTCTTTACGTCATCAAACGAATCACTTACAATGTGTAACAGAAATCCAAAAACCGTAACTCGTTCATTGCAACACGATTAAATAACCATATCCGATGACGAGTCGATTTTATTTGCAAAGACTAAATAGATTAAAAAAAAAGGGTCATTGTAACAGCTAATCATTTTAATTGCAGATTTATTATTGATCTTGTTAATAATGAGACCATAAATATCACCGGAGGCCATCACGGTGTCTTTGATGGATGAGTTTGATCTAAATTAGCATATGTGGATCACGTATCATGTACAATTCATGTTTGGGGGGGGGGGAGAGGGAGGGCGGTGGGAGGATGGGGGGGGTATATGGAGATAAAGAGGATGAGGAGGAGGAGGAGGAGGATGAGGAGGAGGAAGAAGAAGAGGAGGGGGAGGAGGAGGAGGAAGAAGTTGTGGTGAAGGAAGAAGAAGAGGAGGGGAGGAGGAGGAGGAGGAAGATGTTGTGGCGAAGGAAGAAGAGGAGGAGGAGAAGGAGGATGATGTGGTGAAGGATGAAGTGGAGGAGGAGGAGGAGGAAGAAGTTGTGGTGAAGGATGAAGTGGAGGAGGAGGAGAAGGAGGAGGAGGAGGAAGAAATTGTAGCGAAGGAAGAAGAGGAGGAGGAGGAGGAAGAAGAAGTAGTGACGAAGGAGGAAGAAGAGGAGGAGCAGGAAGAAGAAATAGTGGCGAAGGAAGAAGAGGAAGAGGAGGAAGAAGTTGAGACGTAAGAGGAAGAGGAGGATGAGGAGAGAATGGAATGAGAAAAAAGGAAGAGAATGAGGAGGTGGAAGAGGTAGAGGAGGAGGAAGAAGGAGGCGAATGGGAAAGAGAAGGAAATTATAAAAAGGTAGAAAGAGGAAGAAGAGGAGGTAGTGGATGAGAAAATAGGAGGCGAATGAGAAAGAGATGAAGGAGAAGAGAAAGGAATAAGAAAGATGAAGAGAAAGAAAGAGGAGAGAATCGGAGAAGGAAAAAAAGGGGTATGAGTAAATATAGAGGAAAAGAAAGGTGGAAGAGGTGAGAAAGGGGAAAGGGGAAAAATTAAAGAAAGAGGGAGATGAGGTAGAAGAGGAAGAAGAGGAAGGATGAGAAGAAGGAGAGAGAAGAGAAAAAAGAAAGAATAAAAATGGAGACCCATGAAGACGAAGTGGAGAAGGAGAGCGGGAGAAGGGAGGAGGAGGAGAAGGAGGAAGAGGCGATGAAATGGAGGAGGAGAAGGAGGGAGAAGAGGTAGAGGTAGTGGAGAAAGAGGAAGAGGAGGAAGAAGAGGAAGAGGTGATGAAATGGAGGAGGAGAAGGAGGGAGAAGAGGAAGAGGTAGTGGAGAAAATGGAAGAGGAGGGAGAGGAAGAAGAGGTAGAGGAGCAGGAGGAAGAAGAGGTGGTGAGAATGGAGGAAGAGGAGGGAGAGGAAGAAGAGGCAGAAGAACAGGAGGAAGAAGAGGTGGTGAGAATGGAGGAAGAGCAGGAGCACGAAGGAGGAAGAGGAAGAGGAAAAACAAGTAGCAAAAGAGGAAGAAGAGGGAGTGGTGATAGGGAGATTGTGGTGACGCTCCTCTTGTGATGACCCTTGTAGTGATGAGAACGTTACCACCCGTCCTCACCACCATCGCCACCAGCCCTCCTTCACCACCATCATCATCACC
>NW_028234421.1:5307907-5310407 GCF_977035675.1 Penaeus japonicus | reverse complement strand
CCCTCCATCCCATCCCCCTCCCCCTCCACCCCATCCTCCCCCTCCACCTCATCCCCTCCCTCCCTCCCTCCCCTCCCCCTCCACCCCATCCACCTCCCTCCCCTCCCCCTCCATCCCATCCCCCTCACCTCCAACCCATCCCTCTCCTTCCCCTCCTCCACCCCCCCTCTCCCATCCACCCCATCTTCCTCCATCCCCCACCCTCCCCTCCCCTCCCCTCCCATCCCCTCCATCCCCCACCCTCCCATCCACCCCTCACCCTCCCATCCCCCTCCCCTCCCCCTCCCCCTCCATCCCATCTTCCTCCCTCCACCCCATCCCCCTCCTCCTTCTCCTCCCTTCCTCCTACAGCGCCGCGGGTCTGGTGACGGGCACGGTGGTCTACGGGCACTACGGGCGGCGTGAGGACCTGGTCAAGCTACAAGCCCTCAAGATCCCGCTCAAGGGCGCCATCCTCCTGCTGAGGCACGGCAAGATTCACGATGGATCCAAGGTGGGTGGGGGTTGAAGTGGGGGGGGATGGGGGGTGGGATAGGGTGGGTGGAGGGATTGGGTAGGTGGGTGGTGGGTGGGGTGGGGGGTGGGGAGGTTGAGGTATTGGGGTGGGTGGGTGGAGGTGTGGTGGGATGGGGGGTGGGTGGATGGGTTAGTTGGTTGAGGGATTAGGATGGGTTGGTGGGTTGTTTGAGGGATTAGGTTAGGTTCGTGAGTTGGTTGAGGGATTGGGGGGTTCGTGGGTTGGTTGGTTACGGAACCGGATTGGTGGAAGGACTAGGGAATTGGTTGCTTGAAGGATTGAATTGATATTGCTGGTTGACTGGTTGAGGGACAGGGGGATTGGTTGAGTGGTAGATGTGTGATTGAAGGATGGATTGGTTTAATTTGACAGTTGAGAAATAAGGATTGGGTGAAGGAGTAACTGAGGGAATGAGTGGTTGACTTTCGGATTGAGGGATGGGTGGCGGTGATTGGTTGGTTGAATGGTTGATTAAATGTACGTGGGATTGGCTCGTTGATTAGGGAATTGTGATATGGTTTGGTGGGCTAGTTGGTTGTGTGGTTACTTCCTCCTTACTCTCTTTCTCATTCTCTCCCTATTTCTCCCTCCCTCTTCCCTCTTCTTCCTTCTTCCCACCCTCTTCCCCCTACATCCTCCTTCCTTCTTCTTCCTCTCCCTTCATCCCCCACCCTCTCCTCCTACCTCTCACACCCTCCACCTTCTTCCCCCCTTTCTCCTACCCTCTCCCCTTCCTCCCACCCTTTCCTCCTACTTCCTCCTACCCTCTCCCCCTTCCTCCCACCCTCTTCCCCCTTCCTCCCACCCTCTTCCCCCTTCCTCCCACCCTCTACCCCCCTTCACCCTACCCTCTTCCCCCTTCTCCTCCTCCTTTCCCTCTTGTCACATATTTTCGTGAAGGCTATTCAATGGGAAACTATTCTAAAAGTCAAAATCTGACAACCTATGGCCGAACCGTGGACAGTAACTTCGCATGCCTCTCTCTCTCTCTCTCTCTCTCTCTCTATCTATCTATCTATCTTTCTCTTTCTTTCTCTCTCTCTCTCACTAATTCTCTCTCTCTCACTCTAATTCTCTCTCTCTCTCTCTCTCTCTCTCTCTCTCTCTCTCTCTCTCTCTCTCTCTCTCTCTCTCTCTCTTCCCCCCCCTTTCTCTCTCTCTCCTTCTCTCTCTTTCTCTCTCTCTCTTTCACCCTCTCTCTCTCTAACCCTCTCCCCCCTCTCTCTTTCTCTCTATTTCTCCTCCTCTCTCTCTCTTTCTCTCCTCTCTCTTTCTCCTCTCTCTCTCTCTCTCCTCTCTCTCTCTCTCTCTCTCTCTCTCTCTCTCTCTCTCTCTCTCCTCTCTCTCTCTCTCTCTCCTTTCTTCCTCTCTCTTCTCTTATCTCTCTCTCTCTCTCTCTCTCTCTCTTCCCCCTCTCTCTCTCTCTCTCTCTCTCTCTCTCTCTCTCTCTCTCTCTCTCTCTCTCTCTCTCTCTCTCTCTCTCTCTCTTTCTCTCTCTCTCTAGGAAGGAAAAATACATGTAGAATGTCTGGTATATGTTAACAAAATTATAACAATTTGCTTCGCAAAATATTACAAATATAAATGTTGAGTTTCTTTGATCTGACCTTGACTGACCCTTTGAAACCCCTTTATTGAAGAACCCTTATTGGAACCCTTTTAAGAACCCCTCTAAGAACCCCTTTAAGAATCAAGAACCCCAGGCCAAGAACCCCCCTCTCGACCTAAAACCTCCTTCCGCCCACAGGTTCACAACGCCGAACAAGCAGGGGCGGCGGGCGTGCTGCTCTACCCCGACCCACAGGACTTCGCGGGCGTGAATGGGCTGTTTCCCAACGGCACCGGCCTGCCCAGCGATGGTGTCATGTGGAATACCCTTAACACTGTTCCAGGAGACCCCGCCACGCCCTTCCTGCCTAGTCTTTATCACATTTATAAGTATGTGGGTGGAAGTGGGGAGCTTTTGAGTCATGTTGAATGCAC
>NW_028234421.1:5299672-5307807 GCF_977035675.1 Penaeus japonicus | reverse complement strand
AACACATTCATATCGTGTTTACTGATACCCACGAAAACATGATCGAAACTGGAAAAGCCTTTTGGGTCAGAAATTGCAACATAGCTCGGTTTTCAAACACTAAATACCGCATCCGGGTGTATTTACTGGTCGTATTACGGAATTCGATGAATAATACTTTAGATTTAGCCATATTTCAATAAAATTGCCCTCAAGTAACATCAGCATTGCAATGAAACCATGTGCAATATTTCAGAAATAATCTTTTACTTAATCAGTTGTTGCACAAACCATGGGCAATATTTCAGACTTTTTTTACTCTATCAGTTGCACGAAAAGGTTATTTCCAACACAAATATTTAAGATTATTTTTTCCTATTCATGATCGTAATGAAAATGATGCTGATAGTAGGTATCATCATCATCATCATCATCATCATCATTATCATCATCATCATCCTTATGATGATAAAATAATAATGATAACAATAATGTTCTCAATATCAATGATAATGCCAATACTTATATTAGATAATGATGGCAATGACTATAAAGATAATAAGCAAATAACAATACTATTGATAGTCATGACAGAAAACAATTATTGATAAATAAATAAATAAATAAATATATATATATATATCTATATATAATATATATATATATATCTATCAATAATATTATATTATATATGTGTGTGTGTGTGTGTGGGTGTGTGTGTGTGTGTGTGTGTGTGTGTGTGTGTGTTGTGTGTATACATATATATATATATAATATATCTATATATATATATATATTTATTTATATATATATATATATAAAACATGTATGTATGTATATACTATATACATATATATTACATTGTGATGGGTCTAGATTACTCTAATATCCATCACATAGAGAAATATCACGGTTGGTGTCAAACCACACGCAGTGATACCCAATAACCCAAATTATATTATAACTTCAATAATATGACACGATATAATATATATATAGATATAACAAGAAATGACTCTGGAAATAAAGATCGGGATTAGCACTAGTTCACAATAGTAGATGTAGAGAGTGCGAGTGGTAGAGTAGAATTGTTGGTGATTAAGGTCAAGGACCTCGAGTGACTTCGCTATCGTCAGGTCTATCTTAGGACGACTCGCTAGGCGGGGCGATCAGCCGTCTACAGGAAAGTAGGCGTAGCTATTCCAAGTGTCAGCTTGGGTCGCGATTTACATGATTGGCTGACTTCGGTTCATCATAATTCATAGGTCCGCCCTCGGGTCAGCCTTTGAGGGTGATATTCCTATGATGTGGAGATGACCAGAATATCCAGAATGGGCTTTCTAAAGTTGCAGGTGCTGTCTTTAACGAATCTTTGCCCGATCCTGGAGGGATATACGAAATCCGATAATTGTGAAGGTCACATCTGTGTATTGTAATTTGATCATGTATCTCAGGTCAGACATATGCTCTGTTACCGTTTTAAACATAAATACTATCATATCGCTCTAACCATGCTACCCCAAATCGTCCCGATTTGGTAAGATATAAAAGTAGGAAGGTTTATACTTAACCTGAGGATAAAGGAATTCCTTGATCAGGTGGAACTCTATACGAGTAGTATACGAAGAGACAGCAACATCCGGCAGATTCTTGGATTAATGCACAATACTAACACGGAATTGCAGCATGACAGGCCTCGAGATCAGCTCCGGAATTACAGGTTTAACACACTGGGAGGTTGGTGGTGTGTGTTTGATGTCTGTGTGTTTGTTTGTTGGGTGGTGTGTTTGTGTGCTTTTCTGCATCCGTCAATATCGTAACTTGAAAAAGTATAAATACCTGGCGCCTTACATGGCTTTAGAGAGTGGTTAAGTGGGGACGTAGGGTAGCAAGGCATAGTTCGATATATGAAAAGGAAAATAATTCGTGCAAAAAAAGAAAAAAACGTGAGTTAGTAAAATATCGAATTATGTATCAAAATGTTCTTTTTATTTTATGTATATTTTTTGTCTTATTATTATTTATTATTTTTTTTTTGAGATTTGATTTTTTTTTTTCTTATAATATTATATTAGCATGAGGGTAACCTGGTATATGTACAACAGAATCAATGGGTATGATTTACTTGCTTGTTTTTTAATGCAACTCGCCTGTAGGTGATTGCAATAGCACGCTTCCCAGTGCGTTACTTAGCAACATACACATTCCGGCGACGGTAACGTATACGGGATAACCGTAGGTGCGTGGAAACGGGCTGAGCGGGGGTAAATGCATCAAGACTGTTGCAAAGTAGGCATCTGTTGAAAGGTTATATAGGAAGAGAAATGTTATAGGATGGCAATGATACCGACATGGGCTGCAGGTAGGAGGTATTCATTGCAATCTTCCTTGTCGTGTATGTATGGGTTGCTGGAATAAATAAGGATAAGGAAGTCAGTTCACATGACGGCTGGAAGAACAAACTTACCTGTTTCATAGAACAAACATCAGGTTATTGCTTGTTACACATAACTGTAAGTTGTAGTAGCCTCTGAAGTAAAAATAATAGTGGTAATGACGGGAAATGAGAGAAGAAACGGCCTAACCGAACACGGATTTCAGAGAATGTGCATGACCTATAACTGTTTATGGTTTGTAATGAGCGCCCTGGAGCAAGATGGCATGTTATGTGTCCAAGTGCCAGAGGCGATGAAGTGCAAACAAATGTGCGAGGAGTGCGTCTTTGCACAGTTATCTAAAGAAATCAGCTGGTGGGAAAGAAAAGACTGGGCCGTGAAGGGAATTTTAGGATGAGTGAATGTTGTGTGTTTAAAGTGATAGAAAGTGTTATTTGTTTTGTATGGGAATGGGTCATAATTGAACTGAAATAAGCCTTGAAGGTTAGCTTCAGGGGAGAGTGGGATAAGTACAGAGAGACCTGAAATTGTGAGGTAAGATTTTAGAAAGTAGAGTAGAACTGAATTCGTTGCCTTAGAGGAAAAGAGAGGCTTAACATAGATAGTAGAGGAGATATTGTGGGAGCACTCAGGCGTAAGTCTATGTGGAGGTAATAAGACTGGGAAGCAACTTCGCCTGCTGTTTGCTGAAATCAACGTAGTTGGTTATTGAGTTAGGAAAGTAGCCAGGCCGGAGAAATCAGCAATCGGCTGAAGCGAAACCTTGATTTCCACATTGTTTGTTACTGGTAAGACTAGCCCATGGTCCTCAACGCGAGGCTCCTGGTACTGCGCGAAGCCTAGGGGGTAGGGCATGAGCGGTCGGCAGATCGCCAATGCGAAGAATGATAAGCCCAAGAGGAGTAAGGTCTGGAAGATAAAAATCAATTAGTGTTCGTCGGCCGGGGGAGAATAGTACTTGTGAGCAAGCTTTAGGACGTCGAAATGAGACCAAGATTGTTCACCTGACTGTATGCATTTAATGTAGGCCTTGTTGTTCTTTACACTAATTACTCTAAATGGACCTTCAAATCTAGGAGCAAGCTTTGACTTAATATTGAGTGGTTGGTTGACTTTTCTAAATACTAATGCTCCAACTTCAATGTCCTTGTGGCGGGCCACTTTGTGTTGAAATGACAGTATTTTATCTCTGGAATTAGTCAAATGCTTCTTTGTGATCTGAAAGATGGACTTGTTTCTATTTAGAAGATACTCAGCATAGTTACCATTATATGAAGGAACTTGGTTTTCATCAAAGAGGTCATAGGGTAGTCTTTTATCCATTCCATATAAAAGAAAATGTGGGGTATCACCTAAGGAAGAATGGAATGTACTATTAATGCAAGACTGGATTGTCAATAGTGATTTATCCCATGTGTCCGATGTCGCATCAACAAGCGATCTCATTAATGAGAGGATGGAGGAATTGAGCCTTTCTGTAATACCATTACTTTGTGGGCGGTAAGGGAGAATGTTAACACGAGTTACATTCATGATATCACATAACTTATCCATGACTTTGTTATGAAACTCAGTCCCGTTATCAGTTGAAAAATACATGGGGGCTGAATGTCTATGACAGAAGTCGTGAAAAGCATGTGCAACAACATTTGCTGTTTTGTTGGGCACGGGGACGAGTTCACAAAAACGAGTGAAGTTATCAATGAAGACTAAAATATAACGATTACCATTGCGAGAAGGCAGAAATCCTGACAATGTGTCGCAAGAGACTTTCTGGAAAGGAAAGTCTGGAATGTCATATTTCAATGCAGGGGCTGGGTCGTTGGTATTTCCTTTGTAATAAGGGCATTGCTTACAAGACTGAACATGCTTAGCAACTTTGCTAATAAGGTGTGGGAAGAAGAAGCGTTGCTGAGCTAAGTGAATTGCCTTATACTTACCACAGTGTGCAGCTTCTTTCGACTCATGGAAAAGAGGAAGGATTCGACCTTCAAGGGATTCAGGAATAACTACAAGCTTACGAGATGCCTTGAGCTTTCTTGTCCTATATCTAGACTTGTAGCAAAGTAGACCGTTAGCATCGAGGTAAAGTTGACTTACTCGAACATGTCTGCTAGGGGGAGGTCTTTCATTCCTTTCTAAAGCTTGAATTAAGGGGCCGTACAGATTATCATTACGTTGCGCTATCCGGATCTCGTCCTCCGTGGGTGGGTCCATGGGAGGTACGGCTGGGGCAGCCAAGACCGGGGCGGTAACAGAATGAATGGGGTCGGAACGGCGTCCATTAACATGTGCAGACCGGATCTCGTCCTCCGAAGGATCCTCAACGGTAGGAGCGGCAGTATTTGCCAAGATCGGTGCAATGTCAGAGAATTTCACCTTGCGGGAGGCAAAGGTGGGCGAGGAGCTAGATTCAGGCAGGTTGTGAGCGTCAGAGAGGGGAGCGCGTGATAGCGCGTCGGCAACGACATTTTGTTTCCCGGGTAAGTAAACAATGGTGACGTCAAACTCTGCAAGAATTTCAATTGCGCGGGCGCGTCGTCCATGAGGGTCCTTACCCTTAAATATGGACGTGAGGGGGGAATGATCAGTGTGCACTTCTATCTGATATCCCAAGATTAGCTCTCGAAAATGACGGAGGGCCCATGTGATACTGAGTAATTCACGGTCCGTCGTGTGATAGCGTTTTTCCGCTGAATTGAGGGCGCGACTTGCAAAAGCAATGGGCTGCGTTTTTCCAGAATGGCCATGTTTCTGGTGGAGTACTGCTCCGAGCCCGAGGTTTGAGGCATCAGTGGTGAGGACAAAAGGCAAACTGAAATCGGGGAAGGCTAAGAGTGGAGCCTTAATTAGTCGCGATTTAAGAGTTGTAAATGCGGCTTTTTCCTCGTCTGTCCACTGCCAAGTAGTATCCTTTTTAAGGAGATGGTTAAGCGGCGTCGCGATGGACCCGTAATCTTGAATGAACGGCCTGTAAAAACCTGAAAGGCCTAAAAATGACTTCAATTCCTTCTGGTTCTTAGGTGTTGGAAAGTCGGCAATGGCTTTAACTTTTGAATCATTAGGTGCAATACCTTTAGATGACAAGGTATGGCCTAAGAATTCTAACTTAGACTTGAAGGAACTGACACTTGCTAGGTTGAATACATAATCATGCAGTTGATAGACTATTGAAAACCTGGCGCAATTTCTTCTCGTGTTCAGAGAGGGAGGGTGAACAAATTAAAATATCATCTAAATACACGAGGACCTGATCATTAATTAATCCTGATAGTACAAGTGACATTAATCTGCTAAATGTGAGAGGGGAATTGCGAAGGCCGAAAGGGCATACTAAAAATTCAAAGTGTCCCATATGAGTTGAGAAAAAGAAAGCCGTATATGGCACGCTTTCAGGAGCCATAGGAACTTGCAGGAAGCCTTTAGCAAGGTCAATAGTTGAAAAAATCTTATTATTAGAGCCAATGTCTTGCAACAACAATCTAAGATTAGGAATTGGGAATGGTTCTGGCACTGTTACTTTATTCAACTTGCGATAGTCGACCACTGGGCGGAAAGTATTATCCTTCTTTGGAACAAGGAGGAGGGGAGAGGCCCAGGGTGAATTGCTTGGTTGAATAAGATTCATGTCTAACATTGTTTGAACTTCCTTTTCCAAGGCCTGTCGCTTCGAGTGAGGGATCTTATAACTCGGTATGTACGAAGGCTTAGCATCAGGCTCGAGGGTAATGGAGTGTTGAAGCAATGTTGTTTTTCCGATAGGACGGTCCTTGGTTGGCAATACGCTTGGGAATTCTTTAAATAAGTTATTCAAAATATCATATCCTTCATGAAAATCTAAATTTTGCTTCAGAACATGATCAGAGCTCTGCTCATCAGGGGAAGATGATGTTGCAGAAAAAACAGGGGAGGGAACAGGTAAATCAAATTCGCAGATAGGTAATTCTGTGAATTCATAAGATATTACAGGTACACCAGCGTTAATAGTCAAAGGGGCCGGGGTAAGATTAAATACATGCACCTGACATCTATTATCAGTGATATTATACAAGGAAGGTAATGTTGCACAACCTTTTACACGTATATTATCAGGTAATATCAAAGCAGTACCATTTGCCGAAGGACAAGAAACGTCTATCAGTAGATCATGAAATGCCGGGATAGTAGTGGTAGCACTAGCTATAAACTTAGGAGCATTATCATTAGCGGTCCAAGATTTCGCACAGTCGTCAACGTGTTTTGCGCGCGAAGGTTTGCGTGATGCGGGTGCGCGCGCAGCGAGAGGAGAGGGGAAGCGAGGGCGGGTGGGAGGGGTAGGGGGGTGGTGGGTAGGAGAGGATGGAAAGTGAGGTGTAGACATGGTGTGACTATGGTCATGTGTGACTTCATAGATTGCCATTGCGGGTGTGAATGGGTCGGCATGCGTCCATAGGCAGGAGGGAGTCCTTAACAGGTAATTCTGACCATTAAAAGTAATGCTATTACTCTGAGGATGGAGGGAAATACCTGTACGGTATAAGAAATCATGACCCAACAAAAGGTGTCCCGGAGTAAAATTAGATTCTACAACGACAAACTTGTGAGCAAAAATTTCACTACCAAGAGAAATGTTAAGGACTTTGCTGCCTAAAGCTGATACCTTATCTCCTGTTATCCCGCAAATGGTGGTTTGACTCGGTTGCAATTCTAATGATAAATCAAAATTCCGCAAGGTATTCAACGAGACCACAGAACAAGAAGATCCGGTGTCTAAGAAGAAATACGCAGGCTTGTCATTCAATATAGATGGAAGCAAAGGCGGTTGAGTGATATCATTAGGGATGCAACTAGTCGAGACAATGTGGTGTGTTACCGGTATTGTGCTTGTAGTGTCGCCGTGTCTGGGTGTTTTTGGCTTTTCCCTAAAAAATGGCGGTTTGCTTGGCGTTGCTGGAGCAATTTGTATGTTTGATCCACCTGGTCAGGGAACGCTGAGCAGTGAGGCCAAGGGTGTGAGCGCGTGCCATGATAAGGACAGTACGGTGTCGAATAACATGAGTCGGCACCGTGACCTTTCGCACAACAATTAAAACACTGATCTCTGTCTGGTGCCCAATTCGTGACACAAGGTTGTTTACGTCTGGGTACATGAGGTGAGTTAGATGATGGGGGAAAACGAGTCTTATGTCCCGTATTATATCTGTGAGGGGAGGTTTGTCTCGAGTGATGTGTTTTCGTGTCATGGTTGTGGAACCGCGGGTTAGGGTTGCGTTGTGGTTTGTCGTTTGGTTGTTTGTGTTTGTTTGTGTTACGCAAGGGTGTGTTGTCTTGTGTGGTCGTGTTTGTTTTAGTCGTGGGAATGCCTGCGTTGACAGATACTGCGGGAGCCTTTTCTCTGATAGACTTGGCAAATTCGCCGGGTAACTTCAGTAAATCAGTATCTTCACAGGGTTCCCAAACTTGCTCTTGTACAGAAGTAGGTAAAGAAGCAACAAGGATAGATTTGACCATATACGTCATAGAGGAGACGTGATGGTCGTTAAACAAGGACTTTACGTGGGAGTCATGGTTGTGGGGAATACTCTTAACCCATTTTGAAACTTGAACCCGAAGCTGATTGATAAAGAATCGAATGTCTTCTTCGGACAAGGAAGCAGGCTTTAATTGAATAAGTCTCGCGAACTGAATATGGTGACTTACATCCAAGGATTTGAACGAAGATCGAAATATATCCTGGAAATAACTCCAACTGCGCAATTCGGATGGCAATGTTTTAAAGGC
>NW_028234421.1:5277172-5289672 GCF_977035675.1 Penaeus japonicus | reverse complement strand
ATACGTGTTCGAGTCTGGTTTGAAATATTCCTCATTTTTTATTTATCTGATTTTTGTGATACGAGATAACAATATTCAACCCAATGTGGTGTAACCCCAAGCCCTCTACTTGTTACATGAAGTCCTAGTTATTGATAATAAGAACTACGACACCCTTGCCACACTCTGCAGTCCAGAGAACGGAGAATAGAAAGAATAACCTTTGATCGGCAAAGCTTATGGTGCCCAGGCATGTCCAGGTTAACACAAACGAATGATATTCCCGAAGAAATTGTGACTTGCAATTGGCAATGCAAACAGATTGTCTATGGATTGCACTTGATGCATTCTGTTTCGATAAAGTACTTTCTCGGCAGAAACCAAGGTATTGTTGGATAAAGACGCAACCACACGTAGCAAAAAAACAAACCTTTGGGCATGACGTAGCTTTAATTATGACATAACCCATAAAAGCTCTTTTCTTCTGGAAACGAAAAATAAGCGAGATATATTATTTTGAAAATAATTAAAAACGATTAACGGGAGAGATGATTCCACCGTCTTAACAAACATCTGACTGAAAAATATCGGCTCTGCGCATGCGCCAACCTCCCCCGCGGAAATACAAAAAAGTATCGATAGAAGGCAATACTGTCACGTGATAATAATAGCACCAATAGGGAAACAATAGGTCTAACCGACAAAATGATCGACCAATCACAGACAATTGAACATAGAGTCTGGGTCCTTGCTTGAATTTCAAAATCAGTTTCGAGATGGCTACATTGTGTCTAAGATGTAGGTACACTCCGTGGGAATTCATCAAGGTTTTTTATAAAGATAAAGCTGCATCACTGAAATTATTACGTGACCACGGTGCTCTGCCAATGGAAATGGAGTGCAAAAACTGTGAATTACAACCCGGCCCCTCACACGCCTCCAATTAAGGTAAGAAGTGGTAACATTCGAAGATAAAAGTCAGATGCTACGAAGTGCCCTTGGCTAGGGCAGGCTAAAATCGGTCATTGAAAGTGAACCTGCCACGCAGTGGTTCAATAAGGGGGGGTCCAGGGGGGGGCAAAGCCCCCCCTTGGCTAGGGCAGACAAAAAATCGTTCAGTTCCGTGGTCGGTGGTGGACGTTCGTTTTGAAAAGTTACCGGCCACGCAGTGGCCTTAAAAGTGGGGGGGGTCCAGGGGCAAACCCCAAAACTAGGTTAGGTTAGGTTAGGTTTATGGGTTGGGTTTTGATTACGCAAAAAGCCCTTTAAATTTCGCACCAGAAATCATTAGTTCCGTATCGACGGTGGCGCGCGTGTGGGGAGGGAGGGGGGGGGGTGTAACTCTACAACGAAAGGTTTCCGATGGAAATGAGTAGCGAAACTGTACAAAACAGAACGAAAACTACCAGAAAAAATATCGTGTCGTGCCTAGTGGTTTGGTTGCGTCTTTATCCAAATTTACCGAAACCAACAGCAGTAAGATTAGCGATTGGCTTGGCCGTCCGTACCTCTACAACATGTTCTTAAAAAAAATAGGTAGTAGACTTGTACCGTTTACCGTTGTTATTAGGAAATGGTCAAAGCTCACATCCTGCCAGAATATACATGGTGTTTTGTTTTAAATTGTCTGAGTACTGTAGGCGCAGAAGCAATGGCGCTGTAATGATGTGCCACTATCTTGTCTTCGGCCGTCATCTGATGCCCTGCCAATAGGAGGTCCAAGTTTATATTTGAAATTATTATTTATCATAAATAATGCATTTTCAATTATTAATGTAATTTCTCGGGTATATTTCCTTCCCCTCACACCTGTCTTGAACAATATCATTGTTGTAGTTGGTTTCTGCCAAATTGAACAAGGATATATGGTTGTAAACAGCATATCAAATGCAGATCATTATTACTAATGTCATTGATAGTGACTGTGCAGTTTTTCTATAGTGTTCTAATTGCATGTTACTCTTGAGAAATTTTATTTTCTCGTTAGATGTTTGATTATTTTAACCCATTAGCAGCGGATGACATGATCTGCTGCAAAGGCAGAGTCGGTCATAGACGCGGATGGCACTGTGCCAGACAATGTAAACCTGCCATCCTACTGCATACATATTTTATTAAAACCGCGACCAATGGGTTAAACTAATGTTAGCAGTGCATAAGCATATATACTTCATATAGCCTTTTTGAAAGTTCAACTAGTTTTATATAAGCAATGATAAATTCTGCATGACTGTCACAGGATTCAAACTCACCAATACGAGGTTGTTATAATACCCTTGTGATTTATTTTCAAAGTAGGAACCAGCTCTTAAGCTTTATTTTGGCATTTCTGGAAATTTGTTAGCCTTTTCCAGAATATTTAGTGCAGATGCTTCTGCGATGACTTGACAGCGCACTTCGGGTTATATACCATATTACTGCCAATATGAGTATGAGAAAGTTCTATTTTTAAAAGCCTTTGTAAATTTATTTTAAAGCATTTACAATAGCTTCATGATTTTTAAAAATTAAGATGTACATTACCGGTAAATGTAGAGTTGATTACTCACCAGACCATAACATGTAATTTTAACTAATTTGGTTAGATTTTATTGCTAAGGATGGGCTGTTGAAATGGTAGATTTTAGATTATTTTGGTAGTTAATCCTGTCCATGTATCATAACATTGCATTATTACATTTTGTTAAAATTTTGTTTTATGGCTCCTTTTCATTGCTTAAATTGCTGATAAAGAATTGAATTGATTTCAATTGGTAGTTCTAAAACATGCTGGCAAAGGTCAATAAATCTTACTATGTTTATTTTCTGGAGATGGAGCTTGGACGGGTTCTTATGATAAATTGCAAACGGGCTCAGAGTTGCCAAAACATTTGTGGCTTTTGCCAGAGACCAAGCAGTTGTTTTAAGTCCCTACGAGTGTGTATGTGATAAGCGGTTGTGGCCTTACTGTAACTATATGCAGCTTAATCTTTTTATACCCAGTAGTATTTTGTCTCTCTCTCCATGGGTATGATTTTTTTTTTTTTACTTTGTTTAGTCCTTATTTCAAGACGATGCCCACTACATTATAAGCAGAAATGGGATTAGCTACATGTTTAAAATACAAATGGTTACAAATGCACATAAATCATTACAACCAAATACAAAAGCAGATACAAATAACCATCCTTATTCCTCAAAAACAAATACAAATATGAAGCTTCAAGTACAAGTGTCTGGTTCAGCATTTTCAAATACTTTAATCCTAGTTTAACATGGTTTAACCCACTCACGACGGGGGCATTCTAGCCTTGAATGTCACAATGCAGGGGCTTTCGAATTATTAGGCCTAAATCAATTAAATGGCTGGCACAATACTGTGCCGCCCGGCCACTGGGCTTTTGAATGAGCGGTACAGTACTGTACCACCCGTCCAGAGAGGGTTAAAATTGAGTATCCCTCTTGTCTTGGCCACTCCCACCTCTGGGGTCTGTGCTTTGAATACATTTACAGTATGGAATACATTAAGTGTTGTTGGCATGGCAACTAATGCAATTAAACAGTCGGTTGTTACGTTTAAAAAAAACTAATAGTATTTTGGATTTTAAAAGTAGGTTTTATTTTCATTTTGAGACCAGAAAGGTTAGGAGAAACAAATTACCTTGTTTTATTTGAAATTATCTTGCATAGTTAAAGAAACTAAAATACTTATTCTGAATTTAGTTCCTCTTGCTTAGAAGAATATTGTTTGACTTTTGCAATTGCCCATAAATTTAAAAGAATTGATTATTTGCAATGTATAATTGTAAAGGTTCAAATAAATACATAAAGGTAATTATTTCCAAATGAGTGTAAGGTCTATAGTTTGAATCACTGTATATACCAATATTATAAGACCATTGCCAAATCTTGATATTTAAGTAAAATAGAAAACAAATGCCATTTGAAGCAACTTTGAAAATTGAGCAGAATTACTTGCATGCATTTAACAGTAATTCAGGTATATATATATGGGAAAAAAGGACACGAGTCAGGTACAAACATCAATGCAAATATACATTTTTATATTCTCAGATACAAAAACAGGCAAATATGTGTTTGACCCCATCCCAGATTTTAAGGAATCCCATTTGTAATTTATAGAAACTTGAGATACATTTTTATACAAGTACACTAGGATTTTGATGTTTAACCAGTTGTCCCCAGGAATGTGCACTGTCCAAAATGGTATGGTTTGGTTTTATTTTTGTTTTACACATGAACGACACCCATCATATTTGCTTTGTCGTTGAGTCAATTACTAATGCTACTGGACCTTGCCTGTTTACCCCTTTCTATAACATTTTGGGGATTGAGTAATGGTTATCAAGCTTTTAGAAATATTTTTAACTTGTATGACTGGATGGTTTTTAATTTGGTCCTTTTTCAAGTAAGAGCTTTTTTTTTTACTAGAAATATGAACCTAAGGTAATGACCTGTTTTAGTCGAGAGGAAATGAAGATATGCAGTGTCTACCTGTCCTTTGAACCCTTCTCACCCCACTCCACCCCGCTGACTTGACCGTGCTAGAAGGTCGTAATGAGGAAATTAACGTCATTACGACCTTCTAGCACGGGTAGGTTGTGCCAGGTGTCTCATCCAAGACAGTTATTCACTGCATGAGAGGCGCCAGAAAGTTATTCATTGTGCTGAAGTGATTACATTGATCTTGTCTATGTGTTTAACTTGCACACCTTTAGTCTTAGATATATTTATTTTTGTTCAAATTTGTCTTCCATTTTAGGTCATCTTCTAGATATCAAATGATCTCGCCCAAAAAAAAGCAAGTCTTTATATATTTATATATATATCTGTTACTAAGGAAAATCAATAACTTGTGTGAGCCGTGTGCGTGTATATGTCTGCATGCTTGCACATGAGGTGTAAAATGCCACGAACCATATGACAAGGTGAACCCCATAACATGCTTAACGGAAAATGGTTCTACGATTTAACAATTTTCAAATGGAAGAGTGTGAGACTTATCTCTCTTGCATTTCACAGCCTGAAGGAGAAGTGAACCCCAAGGCCTTCCCTCTGGCTGAGGCAACACTCACCCAGAAGCTGCTCAACTTGGTGCAACAAGCAGCCAACTACAAGCAGCTGAGGAAGGGAGCCAATGAGGCCACAAAGGTAGTTATGAGTTAACCCTTTGCTTTGTAGTAAGTAAATAAGGGATGATGGCAAGAAAAATAAAATACATGTGTGTATAAATAAGAGTGCAAATCATGAATGGTTAGACGTTACCTCCTGTAGTTGGGACTAATTATAAAAAGGGATTGATGAGAAAACGTGTTATCAAAAGTTGGTAATTTTTACAAGAACATCGCAACCTGCAATAATTTATCAGTGCACTTTTCCACCTTGAAAAGAAAAAGATTTTCATATTTAGTGTATAAAAGACTATGAAGTTATTTATTAGAGATCTTGTTAAAATACAAAAGAAAATAATATTTAGGGTTAAGCAGAGCCCTCAGACAAAAAATAACCCCAAAATATGAAAGCAGTTCCCTCCCCTATGTAGACCCAGCCGAAGCCAAGCCAAGCCAAGCCAAGCCATCTTCCCTAAACCAAACCCCCCTCTTTCAGGCCCTGAACAGAGGTGTGGCCGAGATGATCATCATGGCCGCTGATACCGAACCCCTGGAAATCCTGCTCCACCTCCCCCTGCTGTGCGAGGACAAGAACGTTCCCTACGTCTTCGTGCGCTCAAAGACTGCCCTGGGCCGTGCTTGTGGCGTGTCGAGAGCCGTCATGGCCTGTGCTATCATGGCCAACGAAGGGTCTCAGCTGAAGCAACAGATCACCATGATGCACCAGGAGGTTGAGAAACTCTTGGTCTAGAATCCTGTTAATGTACAAAGAAATGTAATTCCATTAATTACTATCTGGTGGTGTTAATCAAAACCATTATATATATACATATATAATATATATATATAATAGATTCTGACAATTGATTTTTTATGCTACGTTTGCGAAAGATTACTTTTTCTCCAAGCCAGATATGTCGAGTGGTATTCACAACTGAAGTTATGCCGCTTTAATATTTTTTTTTGAACTTTTACAAATAAACTGAAAAATTGTTATGTTGTTGTTAATCCCTCCTCTATATACATATTGTTATCAGAAATTGTTAGTTTTACAATAGTCATTTACTTCCATAACACTATATCAAAGTTGATGAATTTCTTTAGAGAATGTTACAAAGCAGATGCATCTTTTTGTGTTTGCCACTATAAAGCTTTGGTAATGAATGATTCCCTAATTATGTGAAAGAACTGCATTAAAGATTTATATAGAAGGCCATATTACAGAGTTGAATATTTTTTTTGGTAGAACTTGTACAGAAAAAATATCAGAAGTGAAATATAAAGCCTTAGTTTCATGGTAAACAAAAGCTTAACAAAATGAAACCTAGCAACAAAAGGAAAGATAATTAATTTGTTAAGATAGTAATTTTGTCTTGACATTAAAAAGAGAAATTAAGTTCCATGTGAATTATACAGATAAAAGAAATGGCAAGAAATAAGTTATTAAAGTGAAAAAATGCTAAATTAAATCCATGCTTAATTGACTGATCATGTATAAGCAAAACTTTTCTGCTTGCATGAAACTTGAAATGGGAAGAATGATGTTAAGATAACTTATCATTGTCTACAAATTCAGTCATGCAAAAATTGACAGTAATTAGTAGAAAACTTCAGTGTAATTTAATGAATACTAAATGATAAGATTACAGAAAAGCATACTATGCAAGTTTAAATCAACTTGTATACAATTTGTGTGAATTTTGCAAATTGTATATTTTGTCCAATTGCAATAATATCAAAGACTATCTTGTTACTGCATATAGTTATGGTTACTTGTAATAGCAAGAAATGTAGATCAGTGCCAGACTGCAGAGTACAAATATGGCACACATATGCACATGCAAGATATTTTTCTCCTAAAATGAATGCAGGCAGTTCAAACTACCATGCATGACATGTGAACATATATATATTTTTTTTCTAATCAAATGAGTTTAATCATTAAAAAATACCTACATGACTTGATTTGACTTGCAGGCTTTGTAGCAAACTTAAATCTACCTCATCACTACTATTGATTTGATTTTGTATTCTTTCATTTATTTTAAAATTCCTTTCACTTGTCAGTGGAAAATTAACATTAGTGAATATAGATTGGGTGGTTGTGCTTCATTCTCTTTGCATTTCTTTTTTTTTTAATATAAACTTTTCGTATTTTTAACAATTATCAAATTACTCAAAGGTTTATTAAAGTATGTTATTTTCAAAGAAAATTGCAAAGAATTCTATATGATTATTTTTTTAAAATCTAGAAATGATAATGGGTCTTTTTATTAGAATAATCCAATCAAACGGAAGAAATGGCACCCATTAAAAAAAAAAACACCCATACCAGAACCCTTTAATGATCCATACCACAAAGGAATTTTCTGTTCTTGTTAATGACCACCCCCTGCAGACAGCAACAGAGAACTCGTTGTTTATGCAACTTTGGCCACTCTAAGAAGCAGCCTGACCCTGTGTGGTGACCTCAGATCTTGGTAGTACCTTCCTGGCTTGACCTTATCTTAGCAAATAGATTCTTTGGTTTACCGTTGTCTTTGTCCTTTGTCTGTGTACTTGTTTTCTGTGGTAGCTTGGTAGTCTCAGATATTAGTTTTGTAAAATCATTGTCGTTGTTGTTATTGTTAATTGATAGGGATATGATTATGATTGTAATGGTTATGTATGTGCATATAAGTTCATGATAATGAGTATGAGGATGATTATAATTGTGATGATTTTGATGGCTATGAATATGATTATGTTCATTATGTTGATAATGGGCTGCATAATGATTATGTTTGTGGTGATTTATTATTTTGATTCTGATTTTGCTGACGATGATGATGCTGTGATTATATGTTCATGATCGTGTTGACCAAGATCACTATTATCATTAATGAGTTATCATGCTTATAATTATACATTTTATTATTACCATCATAGCCATTGTCAGTATCTTTATCATTATCAATATGTCAAAGATATCACCATCATCATTTTCACTATAGTTATCATCATTATCACTACATACATATTGGGTTGGTAACAGTATTGATTTTATTATAAATAGTCTTAACTTGAGAAAATCTACATTGCACAATAGATTTCAATAGTAGATAAATATATAGATATTCACTATTTACTTTGTGCTTTGATATTCGGTACATGTTCTTCTCTTTCATTATTTATTTATTTCTCTCCTTTCCTTTTTTATACTTTCTTTCTTTCATAACAAGAGTAAACAAGTCTATAAGGAGGGAGTCTTTTTAGGAACATTCAAGCAAAGCAAACATCAAATTCAACATTTATTTGTAATAAATTAGAAAAAAATCAACAAACATACAACAGTAAAACACAACAAACAAAACATCAATAAATAATTATCATTAGACTAACGTGTAACACAAAAAATACACCAACTCGGTGAATGTATTTACCTATACAATATCACTTATCATTCACTTTATGACACTTTATTATGGAATGCCTAAAAGGTATTGAAGTAGAATCGAGACTCGTAAATGCAGAATGAGTCCTGTTTGTAAAATAGATGTTGCATCATTGATAGGGGAGAGCAGAGTGAGGATTTTGAAGTTAAGGTTTTATATTCATTTAGTGGAATGTCGAGATAATGATTGATATGAATTGAAAATGTCTATTTGAAAGTTTTGAATCGACTACAGCAAAGGGCTATAGCGATTAAAGAACATCACAGTAGGCGAGTAATCAAAATTTTTATCAAATATATTCTGCAAGATTTGCAGGTGGATAAGTTTTAGATCGAATGAATTGTACTTTCTCCGTTCCCTCCTCTTAAGAAAAGGAAAAAAAACCGTTGCTTTCAAGCAGAGATTGCATGAAACAACGAATTTCACAACATCTACACTAATTCTCACAAGTCACAAAAAAATCACGGACGGAAGACCGTAATAATATATCTTCATTCTCCTCTTTCCAAAAAGCTTCTACCATGAATGCAAGATAGCATTTCTTTTTCTCTCTCTCTTTTAATTCCTTTATTCATTTAGAGAATTCATTCTTCTTCTTCGATGTCCAGAGATGAACTTCGGAGGCTGGCGGGGCGGATGGGAATGTCGATGCGGCTGTTCACTACATCGTCGATCCAGTGAATGTATCGGCTCACCTGGAAGATAAGGGGGTGTGTTTTTTTAGGGTGGAGTTTTTGTTTAGATGTGGATGCTTTTTTTTTTTTTTTTTTGGGGGGGGGCTTTGTCTCTCTTACATAAACACGAATTGTTACACCCTCTTCTTCGCTCCTCTCTCTCCTCTTCCTCCGCTCTCGCTCTTCTTCTCCCTCCCCTCCACTACTCCCTCTCTCTCTTCTCTCTCTCTTCTCCCTCTCCCTCCTTCCACCAGACCCCTCTCCCTCCTTCCCTCCCTCCCTCCTTCCCCCTCTCCCTCCTTCCCTTCCCTTCCCCTCCTCCCCCCTCCCTTCCCCCTCTTCCTTTCGTTCCTCCCCCTCTCTTTCTCTTCCTCCCCCTTCCCTCCCTCCCCCTTCCCTCCCTCCCTCCTTCCCCCCCTCCCTCCTTCCCTCCCTCTTTCCCTCCCTCCCACCCACCCACCCTCCCTCCCTCCCTCCCTCCTCCCTCCTATACAACGCAATCAAAAGCCATACCTGTAAAGTTTGTCATGGGGGGAGGCAGACACGTGGGGGAGACTGTCATGCCATCGAGTTCAAGAGGAGATGACAGCTTGATAAGAGCTATGTCATTTTCCTGTGTGTTGGCGTTGTAATTATCGTGTTCGACAATTCGCTCGATATAGCGGGACTGCTCGCTGCCTGTGGGGTTGGGAGAATTTTTTTTTTAGTATTATGGGTATTTTATTTCCGTATTTTATTTCAATTCTTATTTATATATTTTTTTATTTATTTCTCCCCTTTTTTATACTTTCTTTCTTTCATAACAAGAGTAAACAAGTCTATAAGGAGGGAGTCTTTTTGGGAACATTCAAGCAAGCAAAGCAAACATCAAATTCAACATTTATTTGTAATAAATTAGAAAAAAATCAACAAACATACAACAGTAAAACACAACAAACAAAACATCAATAAATAATTATCAGTAGACTAACGTGTAACACAAAAAAATACACCAACTCGGTGAATGTATTTACCTATACAATATCACTTATCATTCACTTTATGACACTTTATTATGGAATGCCTAAAAGGTATTTAAGTAGAATCGAGACTCGTAAATGCAGAATGAGTCCTGTTTGTAAAATAGATGTTGCAATATTGCTAGGAGAGAGCAGAGTGAGGATTTTGAAGTCGAGGTTTTATATTTATATAGTGGAATGTCGACTTAATGATTGATGTGAATCGGAAATGTCTATTTGAAAGTTTGGAATTAACTACAGCAAAGCGCTATAGTGTATTATGCATTGTAATCAATTATTTTTATTTATCTATTCTGTTCACAGCTGATGTTGATGATTAAATGTAATTCCATGTATGTTAATGTAATGATATGATGTAACCCATTCTTTCATAACAAGAGTAAACAAGTCTATAAGGAGGGAGTCTTTTTGGGAACATTCAAGCAAGCAAAGCAAACATCAAATTCAACATTTATTTGTAATAAATTAGAAAAAAATCAACAAACATACAACAGTAAAACACAACAAACAAAACATCAATAAATAATTATCAGTAGACTAACGTGTAACACAAAAAAATACACCAACTCGGTGAATGTATTTACCTATACAATATCACTTATCATTCACTTTATGACACTTTATTATGGAATGCCTAAAAGGTATTTAAGTAGAATCGAGACTCGTAAATGCAGAATGAGTCCTGTTTGTAAAATAGATGTTGCATCATTGATAGGGGAAGAGCAGAGTGAGGATTTTGAAGTCGAGGTTTTATGTTCATTTAGTGGAATGTCGATTTGATGATTGATATGAATCGGAAATGTCTATTTGAAAGTTTTGAATCAACTGCAGTAAAACGCTATAGTGTATTATGCATTGCAATCAATTATTTTTATTTATCTAGTCTGTTTACAGTTGATGTTAATGATTAAATGTAAGACCATGTATGTTAATGTAATGATATGATGTAATCCATTCTTTCATAACATAATGAACCGTTGTTAGCAAGAAAAAAAAAAACATTCACTACATTTATACAAGAAATAATTAGTGTCTTCTTTAAAGCAATTCCAACGTGGATCTAATCACAAAAATCCTCAAAACATAACCTCATTTATTAGTCCTTTGCTTTAAGAATTGCTTACAACAAGCATTTGTACTAACTTCACGTATCCTGTGTGTGATATTATGTACGTAATTTCTGTACGTGTGTTGAAATTGTGTGTACGAGGGTGAACTTTAATGAGGTATTTGTGTACAACAATTTGGGCGCACATTCCGTGTACGTTTAAGTTCGTACATCATTAAGTGATTCTGTGTGTTTGGAATTGTATACACAAGGTTGTTACGTTCATACTTACATGAGATAATAATATTCATATCGCTTATGCATTTCTCGTATGTACACGTGCATGACTTTAAACATGTGATGCATATATGTGTACATGCATTCGTGCGTTCAGTCGCAACCGTATGTCTGTTTGTGTATATTCGAGTATCTGTGTGTGTGTGTGTGTGTGTGATTCTGTGATTCTGTGTGTGTGTGTGTGTGTGTGTGTGTGTGTGTGTGTGTGTGTGTGTGTGTGTGTGTGTGTGCATGTGTGTGTGTGATTCTGTGTGTGTGTGTGCGTGTGTGTGATTCTCTGTGCGTGTGTGTGTGTGTGTGCGCGCGCGTATGCGTATGCGTGTACATGTGCGTTTGCGCGTGCGTCCATACGCGTATGCATGTACATATGCATTCGCCTGTCCGTATGTACGCATCCCTACGCGCCTATAACAGAACTCACAACCAGCCACAACCGCATCCACCTGAAGATACGAGTCAACCAAAGAGACTCAGACGCGCACAGAAAGGCACAAATCCCTCATGACTCACGCGTCTCAGCCGGCGACCCTCCTACAATCCTGGTGATGACGTCCGGAACGGAATTCCTGCGGATGCCACAGATCTCGTTGTTCCGGCCTGATTCGGGGAACCTGTTGGGAGGAAGGGAGAGAGGCACGTGAGGCTGGGTGGAGAGGAGGTGGAAGAGGAGGTGTGGTGGTGGAGAAAGAGGAGGAGAAGGTGTTGGGAGGAAGGGAGAGGCACGTGAGGCTGGGTGGAGAGGAAGAGGGGGAGGAGAAGGAGGTGGTGGAGAGGAGGAGGAGGAGGTAGTGGTGGTGGAGGAGGAGAAGGAGGAGGAGGATGAGGAGGTGGTGGTGGTGGTGGAGGAGGAGGAGGAAGGGGCGGATGGGATAGAGGGGAAAGGAGGGAGAAGTGAAGGAAAATGAAAGAGGAGGGAAAAGAAGGGAAAGACAGAGAGA
>NW_028234421.1:5267172-5272172 GCF_977035675.1 Penaeus japonicus | reverse complement strand
ACAAAGGCAGATAAAGAGGATAGAACCAGAGGCAGAGAGAGAAAGAGAGAGAGAAGAGAAGACAATAAAAGAGAAAAAAAATAAACAGAAATAGGGAGAGAGAGAGTCAGAGAAACAGAGAGCGGACGAGAAAGACACACACACACACAAACTGAGAGAGAGAGAGAGAGAGAGAGCGCGCGCGTATGGGAAGATGTACCCGAAGAGGAAGCGAGAATAGGTCACGGCCGAAAACGTCTCTCTGCTGGTGCTCCCGTGCCCTATAACAGGACCACCAAGAAAGCGAACACCCCCCCTCACACACACACACACGCACGCACACACTCACTCAGACACACACACATACACACTCAGACACACATACACACACACTCACTCAGACACACATACACAAATTCAGACGCACACACACACACACACACACACATATATACACACTCACTCAGACATGCATACACACACTCAGACACACACACACACACATACACAAATTCAGACGCATACACACACACATATGCACACACACTCACACACACACACATTATGCAGCCCTTGAAATAACACCTAAAAGGTCTATAATCATGTATTTGTGAGAGAGAGCGAGTGCTGGGTCTTGCCACAGTGTTTAATTTGGCTGATATATGTATATTTTTGTTGTTGCTGTTGTACCTGTTTTATATTCTAAACTCTTACGAAAAAGAATCCTCTGTTTCACTTTTTCTTTTTGCTTTCTTACACCTATAATTAAATAACGGCGCTTCCTTCTGGTTATTTTTATACCAAACGATAGATAATGTTAAATGTCTCACCGTTACATTGAAATCATTACTCATTATTATCTTAAAGTGATCAAGAAGACACATCAGTCTAAGCCTCTATAATCAAAGAACAGTTAAAATACTTGAAGTCTTGAAAGAAAAAACACAACAGAAGGAAACATTTATAAGAAATCAGTTACCAAAAAAATAACAATCATAATAAACGGTATTGGGAGAACCTTAAGACTCCAAGCCATTGCCAACTGAATATCAATCATTACAAACCCTCTAATATATACAATATACATGTCACAGCTGTTACACCTGTTCTCGCCTAGGCCTATCACCCCCTTACCTGCCGGTACGAGTATACCAGACGCGCCCCAGGTCACAGTTTAGAGGTCGAAGGTCATTGGAGATGGGTCATATGGTAGAGAGAGATGGAAGTGACAAACAAACACGCTGTCGAGTAGCTTTTGGTGTATCGGGGGGAGGGGGTAGATGGAGGAGGAGGAGAGTAAAAGGATGAGGGTGGAGGAGGGGGATGAAGGAGGGATAGAGGTGGGGTGGGGGTAAAGGAGGTGAGAGGGATGGGAATCAAGGAAGCTCGAAGACAGGTCACCAGGTAGTCCCGGATGCTGAGATAGGACTCGAGAAGGACTTTTGGGACACTGATAAGCAGGTTGGGGTTGGAGGCGCGCCAGACGGTGGGTGGGTAGGGGAGAGGGGGTAGGTAGGTAGTAGGGAGGGGGAGATTGGGATGGAGAAAGGTTAGGGGGAGATAAGTGCAGGGGGTGTGGGGTGGAGAGCCGTACTTCCTCGTTCCACTTTATTTATTTTATTTTTTTTATATTTTTCTTGTTATTTTCTAAAACAAAGAAATCTTATGCTGTCGTTTAGTTTTTTTTTTTTCGGAAATGTTCCACATCTATTTTGCTATCAACAAAACCTTTTATTATCGAAAAGGTTAGCATAAATGAAATAGGAAATAAGAGAAACATCGGTCTTTGCTTATTTTTTCTTCTTTTTCGCCAAAGAACAAATATATAAAACAAAAGACTAGACCTAAATAAAAGTAAGACAGATTTAAACTCTAACCAATAGTTAAAAAATATAAATACTAAAGATTCCCGCTCAAAAAAGCATCCGACTCCAAAGCGACTCCGAGTTCGAAACTGCTTCACTCAGCCGCCATCTTGTCTTGTCTCGACCAAAAGCTAATGGACAGAAAACACACAAAAAATCCGTCCGTTCGCATAAATCGCTGTCAGAACTTTCTAGCCCAAAATTCCCTAGTTAGCTTGAGATATGCGGTGGTGAAAAAGACAAGGTTCGCGCTTCGTAGAGACCGCAGTATTGTCGCACAACAAGAAAATTATCATTTCTATTTTCTTCTCTTCTTTTTTTTTGCCTTTTTGGAGGATGGAATAGCAGTTCAAAGTCATTAATATTAATGATGGTAATAATGATGATGATGATGATAATAGTAATAATAATAAGAATAATAGCAATAGTATTATTAATGATGATAACAACAGCAACAATGATAATGAAGACAATAAGAATAACAATGATAATAATAACAATAACAATAATAATAACAACAAAAATGATAACAACACCAACAACCATAACAACAACAAAAACATGACCAATGACAGACAAACAAAAGACAAACAAAAACAAGAGAGTACAAAGGGAGAAATACTCCATGATGAAGAGATAAGCCTGCGTGACGTCACCACCCACAGAGAAGAGAAAGTGCGAAATAGAAATTGTCCTGAAAATTACATAAATTCTTTTTCCTGCTCCTTCGTCTCTTGTTGTTGGTCTTCTTTTGTTTTGTGTTTGTGTTTTGTTATTATTTATTTTATTCATCGTTATTGTTGTTTATTATTATTATCATCATCAATATTATCATTACTCTTATTATGATCATTATTACTACAGTCATTGTTATTAAGATTAACTTTAATGTTGTTATTGTTAATTTCATCATCATTCTTCTTCTTCTTATCATTATTATCATTATCATTCATTATTCTTATTCTTATCATTAGTATTATTATCATCATTATTATCATTATCCTTATTATTATTTACAGTAGTGTATTTTACGTAATAATTCCAGTTGGAGCAGTAGTTGTTTGTCAGTGTTACCCTCATCATGAGTATCACCATAAACATCATAAGAATTAAATTTTGTTATTAATATGATGATTAATTTATCCCCATCATTATCATCTATTCTTCTTCATTATCCCTTAATTCTACCCCACCACCTCTTCCCTACCTTTACCCCAATAACCTCTCCCCTTTCACCCCTCCCCCCCACCTCCTATGGAAACCCCGGGATGAGCTAACAGTGACACTAACAGTGACACTTACGGTGAAATCAGACCATCTGCCAGACACAATTCCCCCCTCTCCCCCTCTCCCTCCCTCTCCTCCCTCCCCTCTCCCCCCTCTCCCCCTCTCCTCCCTCCCCTTTCCTTCATTCCTCTTCATCATCACCGGCGTTTGTTGTTGTTGTTGTTGTGTGTGTGTTCGTGTGTGTGTGTGTGTGTGTGTGTTCGCATGTGTGAGTGTGTTTGTGTGTGTGTGTGTGTGTGTGTGTGTGTGTGTGTGTGTGTGTGTGTGTGTGTGTGTGTGTGTGTGTGTGTGTGTGTGTGTGTGTGTGTGTATGTAAAAAAAATGTTTTGGAGAACCAGCTACAGCGACAGAAATAAGGGTTGTGAGGTAAACGCACTCGGAGTACCTGTAATTATCTTTTTGCGCGCTAATAATCATCGTTCTGGCTAATTCTAGTGTGTTGTGGGTGGACTTTTGTCCGAGAATGAAGGAAGAAGAAGAGAGAGAGAGAGAGAGAGAGAGGAGAGAGAAAGAGAGAGAGAGAGAGAGAGAGGGGATAGAGAGAGATAGAGAAAGAGAGAGGGAAGATAGATGGAGAGAGAGGAGAGAGAGGAGAGAGAGGAGAGAGAGAGAGAGAGAGAGAGAGAGAGAGAGAGAGAGAGAGAGAGAGAGAGAGAGAGGAGGGAGGGAGAGAGAGAGAGAGAGAGAGAGAGAGAGAGAGAGAGAGAGAGAGAGAGAGAGAAGAGAGGAGAGAGAGAGAGAGGAGAGAGAGAGAGAGAGAGAGAGAGAGAGAGAGAGAGAGAGAGAGAGAGAGAGAGAGAGAGAGGGAGGGAGAGAGAGAGATAGGTCAGAACAAGGGAGAGAAAAGAGACAGAAAGAGAGAGGTTTGACTTTTTTTTACATTTTATTTCCATCATTACTAAATTTCAAAACAATAGCGTGAATCACTCACACGACAAAAAATAGAAGATCTTTCTTGTTTTTCCTCCTCCCTGTACAACATTTGGATTAATTTAATGCCTTTTGTGGTTAGTATATAACTTGACTTGACTGTTATATATTCTGGTCTATTAACTGAATTAACCAGTTATTCAGTTATTCACTCTTAACTGTTTCCGGGAATTTGAAAGTTTTGCATTCATAGACCAGATATAATTTTTCTTTCAAATGTTGTAATATCTTATACACAAGTGTGTTCAGATTTTAGGGAAGAAAACTGACATAATTTTTTTATTCAACTAGAATTATCTTAAATCCATTACAAGTTAACTGAGATATATTAATATATTGTAATGCATCATTTCATAGGTAAACGTTTTCTTGTGAATAATAATGACAACAATAACAATAATGATAATAGTAACGACAATAATAAAGATTATAAATATAATGATAATGGTAATAAAGATTATGATAATAATAACAGAAAAAAAATCAGACCGCAAAATTTAGGTTCCGAAGGACATTTACTCTTCGAAATGGAAAAAGCAGGAGGGAGGGAAGGAGGGAGGGAGGAAGGGAAAGGGATATGGAAGGGGAGGGGTGTCCGTTAACTGCCTGCATTTCTCCCCCTTGCCAGATAGACCCCCTGCCGAATCATCCACCTTGTCAGCCCCTTCCCCTGCCCCCTGGCAATCCGTCTAACTGTCCTGATTCCCTCATTCAAATGGGCTACAGGAGTCCCTGTCTGTTTCCTCGCCTTTCCGAACCTCTTATTTGGGACACCGGTCACTGTACACGCCTCTTAATTAACCCTACATTCTCTTTCCTATTGTCTTTCCCTTCGTCTTATGTATTCCTTCTCTCTCTCCTTTTTTTCCTTCGTATCCCTTTTTTTTTTCTTTTCTTTTCTCTTCTACTTTTAATTCTTTTTCTCCATCGTATTTTTTT
>NW_028234421.1:5254672-5264672 GCF_977035675.1 Penaeus japonicus | reverse complement strand
TAATTATGATCTCCTTAATTGATGACGAAAACAGGTGATTAAAGGTTAATGACTCGTATAAAAAGAGAGAGAAAAAGAGGTAAAAGAAGACGAATACGATATAGAGTTGGTTTGCCATGGCGGCACTCGAGTGTGCGCCCTAAATGTAAAAAGGAAAAATTTCACTTGTTATTTATATTTCCGGTTGTCGATCGCGGTGTCATCCGGTCGATTAGTTCTCCTTCTCTCTCACTCTCTTTCTGCTTGTAAACTTGTGTTTTTTATGTTCTCCATTTCGTTTTGTCTCTCGAAGCAAACGAATATAATTTACAAGTCACAACTATAATGAATTAAAAAGCGGTTTGGGAAGGTAAGAAAAAGCAGTTTGACTGACTTTTTTGTGTGTTTCAGAAGTGATTATATTAATGATCAAAGTCTATAAATGGATTATGTGTGTGACATGTTTTCACAAGCACTTTACGCTTTCTATTTTCTGATCTTATGGAACAGCCTAATCACCGAAAATATGCATATTTAAAGAGAAAATCAAATTTACGAAAAAAAAAAAAAAATCAATGAAAGGCACGTAAATAAATACAGATGAATGAAATAATATATACATATTTTTAATCGGTAAAGAGAAACAGACAGAAATGCTGTATTTTGACGAACATGTTGTTTGAAAGAGAAAAATGAACATTGAAGGTAAACTCATTGACACACACGGAAAAAAATGAATATAAACCAACAAACAAATAACAAAATAAGAGAGAAAGAAAAATACAAAACTGCATTTTTTAGAACGGCCCAACAGAATATAAACGGCTGCGCAAGAGAGCAGGTATAAAACACATGAAATAACGGCTATAGAATCACCGAAGACCTAAGTATTGACACAGGGACCCAGAAGAGAATATCTATGTACACGCTTTTCCACAGTCACTTGTTCCAACAGATAGTCGTGCCTTTAAGAGCAAGATTAAAAGACAGAAGAATGCGTTCTTAACGGGTTTTGTTCTGGACGAAAGAACTGGGCGTTATAGCTCTTTTTTGGGTGTTCTCTTTGTGTGATTTTCTTTTGTTGTTGTTCGTATTTTTATAAGTGTTGGTTAAGCTACCGTATTGTCAAGTCGTCTTGTTATCTTAGCAGTATTTAAAGAGATAAAAAGAAGAATTTGTAATTTTTTGGACCTTGTACAATCCGTCTCTTTTAACGGCCTTGGGTCATACTTTATTTTGTCGGTTTTTTGTTGTAATTGTTTTTTGTTTTATGTCTTCCTTCCACTTTGTTTCCGGAGGACGTGGTGTCATCAAGCGCGGTCAGCTGGCGGTTTCGGAAGCTTACTTTCACCTCCTTAACTATCTTTTTTTTATCTTTTTATTTTTATGTTCGTATCCTCCTTTTCTTATTCTTCTCGTTTTTGTTGTCGTTGTTTTTTTGTTTTGATATCGTGCATGCCTTTCCGTGGTCTCCTATTTTCTTTCTTTTTTTTTCTCTATATCTCCGTCTTTCCTTCCCTTCTCCATTCTTTTCTACCTATTTTTTTTCTCCTTCCTTCCCTTCCTTCCCACCCTCTCTCCTTCTCTTTTTTATTTCTTTACCTATTCTCCTTTTCTTGCAAGAGATGAAGGTTCCCGGATGTCTATGTTTACGAATAAGGACGCAAGTTGACTAAGCGAAGGCTGTGTTATTGTCGAGTTACGTTACGGCGTGACCTTGCGTATATAATGACTAGTGTGCAACGTATTAATGTCGAGTTGCGTTACGGCACAACCTGATTGAGCATGTAAAGCGAGTGATGATTTTGTAACACTGTATTAGTTTTGGGTTATGTTACAGCACAACGTATCCAAAGTATATGAGTGATAAAAATTGCAGTGTCGGGATAATTTCGTATTAAACTGTGACTTCACGCACATGTTAATCTATGCTGCTATATATTGGGTATAGACACGCAAAAAAAATGAAGCACAACCACTATAATAAAGAAAAAAATACTAAATATGTTGACGTTTCGCCTCAATTTTTACTCCTTCTCAGAACATGACACCGAACTAGTATAATATATCGCCTTTTTCATAGAGTTGAAGACAGGTTAAGATAATTTGCATTAAAAAAACACATATACATCGCGTTCTTAAACAAGCGAGTATGTGGGCGTGTGTGTGTGGGCGTAGTACTTACCCTTCCCTGGTGAGAGAGTTGGGCGGTAGCAGGATGGCCGATCGCGCCTCTGGAGTAAGGACCTCGGGCGTGGATCCTTCTGAATCATCTGAAGGGGCTGCGAGGGATGCTGTGGATAAAGGAGAGAGAGAGAGAGAGAGAGATTAAAGGTTATGTGGTGAACGATCGAGTGACTTATAGGGAGGGAATTATGTATGGTGGGAATTTTCATGGATCGTGAAATCGGGCGGGCGGGGTCCGTAGAATTCGTGGTGTGTTTCAGAGAGGAGGGATGGATAAATGAATTCGAGTTCTTTTTCTTTTTTGAGTGTGTGTGTATATATATATATATATATATATATATATATATATATACATATACATACATATATATACATATATATACATATATATACATATATATACACATATATATATATGTGTGTGTGTGTGTTTAAGCAGGTTGCGTTAATTAACACTGCATTAATATACAGATGTACAGAGATCACACACATACACAAACAAACAATAATATACACAAAAAATACTGGATATATATGAATGAGTACAAGTACACACAAATATACATAAACGCAACCCTAACCCATATACCTAGACATACCTACACACCCAAACACACACACACACAAATACAACACTCGCTAGCGCACATCAATCTCCCGTCCTCATAGTATGCCGCCAGAGCTGACCTGTTTACTGCCACCCTCTCCCCTCCGGCTGACAACACCAGAGCCACTTTGCCACATGTCTCGTGCGCCGTGATTTGCACTTTAATCATACTTGTAACAGTTAACTATGCTCATTTGTTTGTTTGTGCGTGTGTGTCCTCTTTTTAGGTGTGTATTGTATGCATAGTTGGAGATATTTAAATGTGTATAGGTGTGGGTGTGTTTATGATAAAAAAAAACTCTCTCGCTCTCTCTCTCTCTCTCTCTCTCTCTCTCTCTCTCTCTCTCTCTCTCTCTCTCTCTCTCTCTCTCTCTCTCTCTCTCTCTCTCTCTCTCTCTCTCTCTCTCTCTCTCTCTCTCTCTTTCTCTCTGTCACACACACACACACACACACACAGCAGACAGACACTAGTGTGTTATAAATTCCTATACAGAAACACGACCTCATAAACCTGTACGTTATTTTTTTTGTTTTGTTTTGTTTTTGTCAGTGATAAATGCCTTTGCGAGTGACACATACGAGACAATAAACATGGTCTGTCAGGACTCGCCATTACCAAGTTCCACACTTGTATCTAATTATTCAATATTTCAGTTTTGCTGTAGTGGAGTCGAGTTACTTATGCTTTTTGTATGATATATGTCTTGAAGTATATATATATACATATATATATATATATATATATATATATATATATATATACATATATATCTTTTAAAATTCTGAACGTTCTCTCTAAATGCACAATCTCTCATTCTTTTTTATTAAATTAATCTCACAGGTCTTTAGTATAACAATTACACAATACTACAAGCGTAATGCATATTGTGAAGTAACTAAACGTTATTTTCTGAACATTGAGAAACACGCATCGGTATTATTCATCACTTAAAACAAATATAACAACAAAAAATGCAGTAAAGAAATAAGAGTACAAAACCACTTTAACGAGACACTTGGAATGAAGCTTTTGACTTGCCGATTACTTATATAAGTTCTTTATCGTATATTACGGCAAAGAAAAGGAACACGATTGACAACAAGCTGTTTTAAAACGTCAAACAAAATACATGTCTGAGAATGTGCCTTACCTCCCAAAAGGAGCCAACCGAGAGCTAAGATAACCCGCATAGTTTTGGCTTTGGAAACTCTTCAAATCCTCAAACTTCTCTTTCTCTTCACGATGGACGTCAATGCCTCTTCGTCAAGTTGATTCTCGATATGACTTCTTTCTCAAAACTCCCAAAGAATACTAGCAGAGGAACTGTGAAAGGTGTTCGTTCCTTCTCGACGCTGGGAATGATTACGTTCTGACCAACTTCGTGAATTCGACTTTCTCTTATATCTGATGGCTTAGATTTTCCCTTGGTCGAGTTGCCAGGTCGTGATATACGGCGCGCAAGCCATTCAGGTAGGTACGCAGGCTTTACACTAAGGTAAGTCAGTTTATCTTATTTTTCTCACCTTATTTTATTTCTTAATTTTCCTTCTAATGTCTATACGAATCAAATAAGCCACGTTATATGTATAGAAATGAGAAAGGGAGTCGATGATACAACGTAAATATTATCTCAAACAAGTACAAAACATCAACAAAAGATAACGGATTTTTCATAAGTCTTATTATTGCGTATTTCCCTCCGTCCGTATCTCCCAAGGAATCGGAAATTGCGGGGATACTGGACTACACCCGATATTTCAGGCAGCTGAACCTCATTTTCTGAGCTACCTTCCCGCCATTTTCTCTTTGTTATTCGCACAGTGAAAAAAAAACGTGGTCAAACAAAGAGGACGATGAAGTATTTAATCTTTGAAATAAGGAAGTATGTTTTTACTTCTTCTTCTTATTTTATTTTATTTTTTTTTTTTTTTTTTGCTATTCGTAGTTATTTATTTGCTTCGCCGCCATCTTTCCTTGTTATTTTCACAGTACGATAAATAGAGATAGAGGTAATTTCGTGTTTTCTATTGTCTGTCACAGGGAAAGATTTTAAAACGTAAAAAACAGGAAATTTGTTCATTTCATTTGTTAATTAGTTCATAATGCCATCACATCCACCCTTCGCACTTGACCTAGAACAGATGTGTGTTAACTTCACCGTTAATTGATATTTTCCTGACAGGAAAAATATATGAAAACAGGAAAGCGAGTTATTTCATAGAAGCGCAATGGGAAACAATAAACACGTGATAAAACTAGAAAAAAAAACGGTATTACCTGCTTAGCGGTTACAAAATAACGGATTTTGTTATCTACAGATATCATGATTATAAATGCATTGTTATCTTTTTATTGTCCTCCAGTTGTTTTATATACAGCGTTATCTTTTTTTTCTCTCTCTCTTTATTGAAAAAAAACTAACCAAACCCTGCATAGACAGAGCGATAGGTAATTAGATAGGAAGAAAGACATCCAGACGGAGAGATAAAGAAATAGAATTGATACATAGGATGATAATTAATTCGACAAACAGATAGATAACAAGTTGAAGAGAAGACGAACGATGGAACATAAAGAGATGAAGTAAGAAATGCAAGTAGGATATAGACAATAAAATAGATGTATAAGCTGTATAGATCGACTTTGGCTGAGGTATAAAGCTGGATCAACGAGGCAGAGGTTTAACGAGAGTGAGAGAGATGAAGAAAAAAAGAGATGGTGAGGGAGAAAGAAAAGAAGAGATGGGAGATGAGAGAGAAAGAGAAGAAGAAGAAGAGAGATGGGGGAAGACACAGACGAGGGGTAGCAATTAACACGTCAAGGAATGCATATACCTATCAAAAAACATGTATTTATCATGCGAACACCTAATCAAAAGAACGATTAACCAGATGGAAATATAAACTCGAGAAGAAGAGAAAGAACGACACAGACCGCAAGAGAGAACAAAGGCCGCAATAAAGGCGGAAGAACGAGAAAGAAAAGCAAAAGGAAAACGCATTTTTGACGTATCGGTTTAACCTGAGGGGTTTTCCAGCGCATTGGTGACGTCATCGAGATAAGACCTATATCCCTTTTTTCGGTCCTCTAATTACGCTCTTTGTTTCATGCCTATTCAGGTGTTTATTAGAGCAAAGGGAGATTATCGACCGTGTTAAAAAAAAAACGCAGTTTCTGAGAAAGAGAAAGTCCTGTGAGATTAATGCTATAAAGTCATCGCGGATCGATTGAGTCATTTGTTTTTTTTTTCCCGCGCTCTCTCCCGTCCGTCGCCATTACGCTTATTATTATTATTACTATGGTTGTCCCTTTTCGTCACCTGTGAAGATAATTGCTTGGGGATGAGGTCAGGTTAGGGAGTGTTTTGCCTCGCGGGGTCAAAAAAATCCCTTAAGGCTTAAACGTTTGACTTGAAACTACCCCCCCCCTATCCGCCCTCCCCCTCCTCCTCCTCCCATACACCCCCTCCCATCCCCATCAGTCACTCCCCCCCCCATTAAACCACACCTTATACTCCCCTACCCTCCTCCCCGTCCCCCCCTCCTCTCATCTTCATCTCGAACCCTCCCTCCCCCTCCTCCTCCTACTACTACTGCTGCTCTTCCTCCTCCTCCTCCTCCTCCCCCACCTCCTCCACCATCACCACCTCCTCCTCCTCCTCCTCCTCCTCCTCCTCTCCCTCCTCCTCCTCCCCCCTTTCCCTCCCCTTCACCTCCTCCCTTCCCCTTCCTCTCCTCCACCTCCTCCTCCCCCCTTCCCCTCCCCTTCACCTCCTCCTCCACCTCCTCCTCCTCCACCTCCTCTTCTTCCCTCCCCTCCCCCGCTCTCATCCCAAAAGCGCCCCAGATACAAGTAGAATGTAATTGTTATAAATGACCTCGGTGTTAAGAATTAGCCATTGTGACCCGCTAGTTATATAACAATTAAACTTTTGTATTAAGTATTACATATCTAGGATGATTTTCTATTCAGATCTTCAGACGAAAACACACATGTACGAGTTACAGCGAGTCTAACAAAAGAAAATTACATTAATAAACCATAATATTCGTCCATACTAAAATATAAGACAATACGAACATCTACACTATACACTATATACACTATATTCACTATATCGTGAATAAAACCTCTCATTACATAAACTTTGATTATAAACACTATATACACTATAGCGTGAATAAAACGACCTCTCATTACATAAACTTTGATTATAAACACTATATACACTATATCATGAATAAAATCACTCATTACATAAACTTTGATTATAAAATATATTCTCACTATATTTGATATCTCGTCTGGACATGACAATACGCGGAGATATTCTGCTAACTTAAAGTTCATGTTTTAATGTCAGTTGGATCTTGTGTTGAACTATTCATGGCAAAGAGAAAATGGTATATAGATAGGCCTATGGTGATTTTATTGTTATTGTTGTCTGTTTCTCTTATTTTTCTTGTACTTGATTTTATTTTTCTTATTTTTTTTTTCTTTTTCTTTTTTTTTCGTTATCTTTCTTATTTTTGGTCATATTCATCTTCTGCTTCTTCTTTTTTAAATCTCTCTCTGTCTCTCTTTCTCTCTCGTTTTTTTTCTATTCTTTCTTCATCTCTTCTCCTCTACCTATACCATCACCAACACTACCACCTCCCTCTCTTCCACCTCCATCTCCACCTCCACTTCCCCAACTCTTCTACCCCCTCCACCTCAACCTTCGTCTCCTCCTCCATTTCCCCCTCCCCTTCCACTTCCCCTCCCCCTCCACTTCCCCCTCCCCCTCCCCCTCCCCCTCCGCTTATTCTCCCCCCTCCACTTCCCCTTCCCCCTCCCCCTCCACCTCCATTTCCCCTCCCCCTGCCCCTCCACTTCCTCCTCCACTTCCCCCTCCCCCTCCACTTCCACCTCCACTTCCCCCTCCCCCTCCCCCTCCTTTTCCCCCTCCCCTCCCCCTCCACTTCCTCTCCCCCCTCCCCCTCCCCTTCCCCCTCCATTTCCCCCTCTCCCTCCACTTCCCCCTCCCCCCTCCCCCTCCATTTCCCCCTTCCCTCCCCCTCCCCCTCCACTTCCTCCTCCTAGTCCACCGCCACTTCCTCCTTTCACGTAATGACGTCACCATGAAATCCCCCTGTAATTCCATGAATCAGGTGATAACACATGGTACAGATCCCACAGATGGTACGAGAAGAAATGGGGTGAAAGGGGGGCGGGGGGAAGGGGAGGAGAGAGATGGGGATGGGGATGAGTGGATGGATGGGGGTTGGAAAGATGGGGATGAAGGAGAGAGAGAGGGCGAGAGAAAGGGGGGGGGGGCGGGAAAGGAGGGAGGAAGAGCGAGAGAAAGAGAGAAAAATGAGAGAGAAAGAGAGGGGAGGGAGGAAGGGAGGAAGAGCGAGAGAAAGAGAAAGAAATGAGAGAGGGAGAGAGACAGAGAGAGAGAGAGAGAGAAGTGAGAGAGAGAGAGGTAGATAGAGATAGATAGATAGAGAGAGAGAGAGAGAGAGAAAGAGAAAGAGAGCGAGAGAGATGGAGGAAGGGAGGGAGAGCGAGAGAGAGAGAGAAGTAAGAGAGACAGAGATAGAGAATGGGGTTGGGGAATACCCTGAGAGGGGGATATAACCCCCCTCTTTGCTGCAATAAATCATCACATGCTTTTTTTTCAACTTTATAGAAATTCTCTCTGCAATACCCTATTCGAAATCTATCTCTAATATAGTGAACAAAAGAGAACATAAAGGTAAAGAACATAAAGAACAGAATAAAATAATGATAACAATCCAACACCCTAAAAAAAAAAGATAACGATAGATATAATATAGCGTCAAACGAGATAGTTATAAGGGAGAAGGAGATGAGGAGGGAGGGGGGGGATAGAGGGGGAGGGGGAGATATAGGGGGGAGATTAGAGTACGTAGAAAGATAGGGAGGGTAGGGGGGAGGGGGGAGGGGGAGGAATGGGGGTTAAGGTGGCGGCAAGTTGTTTATGTGTCATCATGGAGATTACAGTGAGAATTACAGATCTCGGATCAAGGTTACGAAAGTCGACTTGTATTGTGTTAAACGCGGGGTTTGTAGGTGATGTTGGCGTGGTGGTAGGGGAGGGGGTAGAGAGGGGGGGATGTGTAGTTAGGTGTGGTGGGGGGGGGGCGTGTGTGTGTGTGTGTGTGTGTGTGTGCATATACATGTGTATACATATATGTATATATATACATACATACACATATACATATTACGTACTTTATTATATGCATACACACACACACACATACACACACACACACACACATACACACACGCGCACATGTACACACGCACAATTCTGCATTTACAGAGCTGTACGCCCACAAGAACGTATCTGCGCCCCCGGCAGCAACCACACCAAGATATTTCCTTCGAACTTTATAGGAATTAGTGAACTGCACTGGGAAAGATTTTGAAAATATGTGTAACTCGGTTATTAAGGGTCTTGATGTACACACACACACACACACACACACACACACACACACACACACACACACACATATATATATATATATATATATATATATATATATATATATATATATATATATATATACATATATATATATATATTATATATATAAAAAAAATAATATATATATACATACACACACACAACACACACACACACACACACACACCACACACACACCACACACACACACACACACACACACACACACACACACACACACACAACACACACACACAATATATATATATAATATATATATATATATATATATATATATTATATATATATTATATATATATATATAAAAATATGTATATATATATACATATATATCAACAAAAACTGTCTTAAAGGAAAAGTGATATTACATATTAGCATTACCATAATACCATAAGCTGGGCAAGAATCAATACACTTTATTTCTTAGCACACCAATAGACCTATAGTTTACTAACACCATTACGAGCTACGAAAGCTTAATGAATTCTTCATAAATTGTGATATAACTGTAAATTGTGTATTCGAGCATAGCATATGCTATTACATCTAACATTAACCCCCTTCCGGCTTATTTAACTAATGCTATTAAAAAAAAATTAACAGCAAAAGTCGTTGCATTATTTTTATTCACATTAGCCTTTTCTTTACATATCAAGATAAGATTATACAAGTATCTTTATAAATTTCCTACGTTTTATGAGATAAAATCCTCTTTTCATCTTTC
>NW_028234421.1:5242172-5244672 GCF_977035675.1 Penaeus japonicus | reverse complement strand
AATAAAAATAAGAATAATATATTTCTCACATTGCAAACCTCGCACATCACCAGAATCGACTCATTGAATAATTAAAAGAAAAAAAAAATGCAAGTAGTCTCGCTCTTTGCATGAAAATCTATTCTAATACCCCCCCCCCCACCGCCCCCACTCCAAATGGAATAGAATCATAACAAAATAGATTCAGACCTATTCCTCCTATGTCATTTATAGGTTATCTATTTCCTATGTCATTTATAAGGATTAGGATAAGATAGATTTGCTGGAAACTCACTAGCTTCTTATTTCATATGCTCGAGTTACGAAACTATATCAAATAAACTAAAGTTTTTTTTCCTTCAGATTTCAGACTTCAGACCTCTTTGAATAAGACATTTTGACATCCTAGTATATCTGCATCGCTAGATCTGATCACCCATTTCGTATTTTCAAATATCCGTCAGTATCTCATTAATCCAAGACTGATCTACGATATCGTAACTTTATGGAAATTGCGATCGTAAGTGTGTGTTTTGGATGGTAATTACGATCGTAATATAGCAGGAAGACCGTGGGAGATCTAATTGGTTTAGAATTATGTTAGGTTGGATTCTTGTTTTGTAAACATTACATATCCAATCAAATTGTTATTATTACTGTTTATGAGGGTGAAGGTTATTGTGATAACCATAATGATAATAACGATGATGATAATGATGATGATATTGATAATAATGATAATAATAGCAATAATGGTAAGAATGATAACAATAATCATGATAATAGGAACAATCATAATAATAAAAATAATGATAAGAATGATAATAATGTTAATGATGATAATAAGAATGATAATAATAATTATTATTATAATAATAATAATAATAATAACAATAACAATAAGGGTAATGAAAATACCAGTAATAGCAATAGTAATAACATAATGATAACAATATTTGAAATAACTTTGATAACAATGATTATGATAATGATAGCAATATTTATGATAGCAAAATAAGGATAAAAATAATAACAATAATGGGGGTAATTATGATAATGATAAAGATAATGATAATAATATTGATGATCATAATGATGATGAAGAAATAAATATTATAATGAAAATGCTGATAATAACCATGATAATGATGTTCTCGTCATGTTAACAGTTTTTCCTCACAATCTTTGTCTCAATAATAATAATAATAATAAGAGAGCGAGAGAGAGAGAAAAGAGAGAGAAAGAGATGAAAGAGAGAGAGAGAGAAAAGAGAAAGAAAGAGAGTGAGAGAGGGAGTAAAATAAACGACGAACAAACCAAAACGACACCAAGAAAAAGAAAAAAAATAAATAATAATAAACACAGCGCTTCTTCTGACCCTAAAAAAAGACAAAAAAATCCAAGAAAGCACACACGAACGAACGGGTTTTCTTTCGTCGCGTCCGAAACCTTTCTTCTCGACTTCGTTTCCCGTTGTAGGTCAACGGGCGTCCTGCTGGGGTTTCACACACATTCACCTGGGACACCCCTGTGATGATAGTATGGTTGAAGGTTCTCTAAGATATATATCTGTTCTTAAATTAGTCTTGGATGAGAGGTTATGAGAAGGCTGCGGTTGTCGTTTCGCCATAACTAAATTTGTTTTCTCCGATATATATATATATATATATATATATATATATATATATATATATGTATGTATGTATATATATATTGTTTTTTGTTTTTTTCGTGTTTATTTTTTTCATTTCTGATTCTTAATACTTTTTTTTTTAGTGTGTGAATCTTGACAATTATTATTATTTTTTTTTAAAGACTTGAATTTGGAAAAGATAATCTTCACTCTGTCTCTTTATCTATTTCTTTTCTCCTTCTCTTTCTCTGCTACTGAACTACAAACCTTTTTTCTTTTCCTAAAGATGCTAAGCGATTCATATAGATTCCACGAGTCATGCAGATTCTCATTAATGCATTTCAAAAAACAAAACTTTGAACACTTTCTTTTTGCAAAGAGTCTCGACGCTTTTTCATTTTCTTTAGTACTCCGAGATTTTTATTTCTCGTGATTTGGTGGATTTATTGATGATGTTATCGCGTTATCTTGGCGATGCGTGTTTTTCCTCTTTGGATCTTGTGTTTGGCATCAGAGAGAAAGAGAGAGAGAGAGAGAATGGGAGAGGGAGGGAGGGAGAAGAGAGAGGAGAGAGAGAGAGAGAGAGAGAGAGAGAGAGAGAATGGGAGAGGGAGGGAGGGAGAAGAGAGAGGAGAGAGAGAGAGAGAGAGAGACATGTATATGTATATGTCTATATATATACATATATACACATATGTGTGTGTGTGAGAGAGAGAGAGGGAGAGAGAGAGAGAGAGAATGAGAGAGAGAGAGAGAGGAGAGAGAGAGAGGAGTGAGAGGAGAGAGAGAGAGGAGTGAGAGAGAGAGAGAGAGAGGAGTGAGAGAGAGAGAGAGAGAGGAGGGAGAGAGAGAGAGAGAGAGAGAGAGAGAGAGAGAGAGAGAGAGAGA
>NW_028234421.1:5234672-5239672 GCF_977035675.1 Penaeus japonicus | reverse complement strand
ACTGAGGCGAGACTACCTATGCCGACTCGTGAGAGAATGTGCCAATGAGTGTTGACTTGACCTGACTTGGTCCTTACTCACCGTATTTCCCAGGCACGATTGGGACCGCCAGGCGACAGTGGAAACTCACCAGCTTGGACGGGGCTCGATCTGCCGACCCCGGGGATGGGGAAGTCGGCACGCTAACGACTGCGCTACCTACTGGCTTCTGTGCAGATTCCATAGATATCAGAAACGCCAGGAGCAACAATGCTGATCAACAAGTAAGTTTCAGTCTGTGACGAGCGAAGGGGTGAATGCCTTTGAAATATCTTTTGTGGTCGGACTTTGCGAATTCTCAAAACATCAGATAAGGACCACATTACTGAACTGGTATCAACTCGATGCCCTAAAACTGGAGGATATAGCGTTGTGTAAAAATGACACAGGAAGGGATCTATGCCACAAGTCACTGCAAATCAAGAGATCCTGAGTGTATCACCGTAATCGCGAGGCATCGGTTATATAAGCCAGGTGTCGAAATGTATAAACTGTTGCTTAATAGGTCGCCTTTTGGCCGCCTAATATGAAATATAAAAATCTATGGGACTATTTCACCTCATTAAACATACTGCAGATAAATAAACAGATATATAGATATAGACAGACATACATATAGATATGTGTATAACATACCTCCCTGACCCAGAAACGAGCCCCTGCCGCCCTCAGGAATAACCCGAGAGTGAAGTAGACCATAACAGTAGACCAACTAGACCCCATAACCCTAGTTGGTTTGGTACTGCACTCTCGGGTTATTCCTGAGGGCGGCAGAGCTTCGACTTCGTCAGGGAGGTATGTTTTATACCTATAACAATACGGCATTGCATTATTTCATCACATATAGGTATATAACATGTGTTTATGTGAGAGTTTCGACCCGTCCATTTTATGTTGATATTTCTAATTTAAAAAGATCTACATTTCTCATCTTAATATTAATGTTATCTCCTTAGACAGCTGTCAACCTTCTTACAATTCCTTAATTGGTCTTTGCTGTCATTTCATTTTTTTTTTTCAAATTATCGGTCATAACCTGGAATCTCCAAACGGTATTTTTGATATTTATAGAACCGGGTCCGAGCTCTTTAAAATTATGGTCTGGATGTGAGACTTAAATCAAGTACTTAGTGTTATGAAACATTGAAGTGTTACTAGTCTGACTTTCAATTTACTTTTCTGAGGAGGAGTTAAGTGTCTGGATATAATTAAAATTACCTTTGGATATTATAGTCAAAGTTCAAACAATATCATGACATCCTTTACAATTTAATGTGCCTCTGCTTTAATCAAAATGCAGAGATGTTCAATTTTCGCAATGAACGTAACAACACTGCAAACAGAAAATTATACATTTAGAGTTTCAAACAATTTTCTAATATGTTGCAATTGAATCATCCCTTTATCATCTATCATTGAAAATATACTACCAGGAAAAACAGATTACAGGGAGGAATATAAACTATATTATAGTGTAATGAATAATGTGGAATAAATAGTTTATGCATATATGATTAATAATAATCCCATATGATCATTAATAATTGTATATCAATTATAATCAATGACTACATATTATGAGAAAGGGAGAGTAAAAGAACAGAAAACAATATAAATATTGTATTTTTTCCAGTGACATTATCAAAACATGACTTGACATAAAGTATAACCATTACATATGTCTGGGTATGTCTAGGTATACGTATATGTAAGTATGCATGTATTTATGTATGTATGTATGTGTATGTATATGTATATGTATATGTATTTTGTATGTGTATGAGTATGTCTATGTCTATGTCTATGTCTATGTCTATGTCTATGTCTATGTCTATGTCTATGTCTATGTCTATGTATATAGGTATAGATAGATATAGATATATATATATATAGATAGATAGATAGAGACATATATATATAATGAACTTTCTAATTTTTCAAAATAATTTTTAATGGGATCAATTCTTCTACTAAAGTGGGCAAAGAAAAACAATGGGCACCAACCCAAACAAAGAAATACTGCTTTAGTCTTTGTCAAACAAAGAAAAGAAGTTGGTTGGTAGAGCACTTTCTTTGATGAAAGGGTAAAGTCTCAGAGAGAGTGAAAATAGGATGATTCCTAAAAGCTCTATCAGAGTCTGAAATTGATCCAAGACACATGGAGCTGTTACTCAGTTGCAATTTTAGTTTAAATCTGCAAGTAAAAGCTTAGCAGTTTAATATGAAAAAGAGCAAATTACCAAGGTTTAACATGGATGATTTTGTTTATATTATTGGCAAAAGGAAAATAATGTATAGCAGTTGTTAATATCAAGTATATCAGAGGAATAGACACTAGTAAACCTGCTGATAATGAAGTTTATACAACATTTAAAAAATAATAGAAAACCATAAGTAAAATAGCAGTGATCTAAAATCCCCGAACGACATGTACGTCATGACATAACAAAGCTCCTTTATAAGTACAATGGGTAAAGTATACATAAAAGATGATTAACCCAGTCACGACGGGGGCATTCCAGCCCTGCATGTTACAATGCCGGGGCTCTCGAACGCATAGGCCTAAATCAGTTAAATAAATGACGCCGTATGGCGTCACCCAGTGAACGGCCCTTGAATGCGCTGAATCGTAGTGTACCACCCGTCCAGAGAGGGTTAATTCCATAATATTTCACCTAATAGCAAAGTTATTTTGTAATATCATGAAATGTGTTGGCACTCACCTGCTATATTAGCAATGTTTCTACCAACTATTATCAGGATAGTATCAACTTATCAATCTGGGAAAAGTTTTCAAAAACTTGAACCTTCAGAGGGTGAAATTAACAATGTGATTTTACTAGGCCCAACCAGCACTCCTTTTCTGCTAATATTTCAACAAAAGTGAGCATGAAAATATGTACATTTAACTTAGGATGAAATTAGAAACAATAAAGTAAAGATTAATCATACAGCAATTTGCAATGCTTTACCAACTAATCTATGGAAAAGGTCTTGAAATGACATTCTCTAAAGAAACCTCCTACACTACACTTATTCTTCTTCATTAATATCTTTACAACATGCCCCAGAGACATGCTATACACAGCCAAAGTCACTTGTTTCTGACAGTAAGGATAACTCAAACATCAAATGAATGTATTTGTGCACATATAAAATAATCGGGAAGTGACGGTAAATAGTGAAAGATATAAAAAAACGAAGGATTCAGAGACTTCTTTTGTAAAATTAGAAGACTCAACATCATTAGCCGTCAATTTGTCAAACTGAATTGATGGCGTCAATCTTAAAATTGCTTTGCTAAAGTGCTTCCTTTTATATCATCATTATCTCCATTTGAATCTAGAATACCTACTATTTAGGACTGAGAATAAAACTATCTTGAGCGATATTGAATCTATCAAGTTACATCAACTGCTCAAAGCCTCCTAGGGAGATTGAAAGCCTGGTTGGGCCTTTGCCTAGAAAATACCAATATAAGGAACTAGGTCTCTAAATGCATCAGATAAATCTTTTATTTCCTTGGAAGAAATCTGAGACAAACCCAAGAAGCAATCTGTGAAGAATATCAACCCTAATTTGGTATTAGTTTTTTATTTCTTTTAAAATTCTCCTTATTTTTCCCAGGCTCAAGTAATATAACTCAGGTTCTAAAAATTAAGCATATAATAAATTCAAGTTTTCTAAAATCAGAATTTAACCCTCTCTGGACGGGTGTAGCATGTGTTACGCGCATCAAAAGCCAAAAGGTGGCGGGCGGGCGGGTATTGTGAGTTGCCAGCATTCTTTAGGCCTAATAATAATTCGCGAACCCCCCCCGCATTGGACAGGCTAATTTTAGAATCCCCCGTCGGGGATGGGTTAATAACAACTAACAGCTGAAACTGAGTAACAATAAATATCTTTCATTCAGTGTACAATGCACTGATATATTAACCCTTTCCTGACAGGGCACGATGATCAGTGACACCCCTACACCGAGCCATTGCAATATTGCATTGGAAACGTCACACTGGCATGACGCCCCAGCATCGGGAATTTAGCTTTGTCACATGGATGTGACGCACTGTCGTCATAGGGTTAAGGCATTTAGAAATAGCCCTTTGCATTATCAGGAACAGTATATACATCACAGGGGCTCAAAAAACATCTCCACAGAAGGGAAACTTAAACATATTCCCAATGACATAGTATCAAAACCAGCCAAATTCATAAATAAATTAAATAAATTAATTGAACACCATCTCTTAAAAATTGACAATAAATAAATATTACGTTGAAAGCTACGGTACAATTCTTTGTGTGTGTATATTTGTATTTAAATAGAAAAAAAAACATTACCAGCAGTCCTAAACCTACATGAAAGAAAATTACAATCCTTAAAAGAAATAATATGGTCACAAGACACGAAGGTAATCTTAGGCGGGCAAAATCCTTGTCCGAGATTCTCCAGCCTTATAACTCCACAGTGACAACCTCGCTCTCCAGCAGAAACTCCTCCTCACTCGCTTCTTCGTCCACTACCTTTCTAGACTTGGAACGCATCTGTCTTCTGTGGGGTAGGTTGCTTCCTTTGATTAAAACATTATGGATAGAGTTTCAATTATCAAAAATCTCTCATGGATTCCTTCTTTTATAATCTGATTTTAGGATTGGAGTCTTAATACTGATACTTTGGATTGGGTTGGGGGGAGTGGGGTTGTACACTTGTTTGGTAACATACAGAAGGCAAATACTTGCCAATTAGCAAGAAGAAAAAGAGGAGGAAGAAAGGGAGAAAGTAAAGGAGGAAGAAGAAAAAGAGAAAAAAATAGTAGAGATAATGAAATGGAGAGGGAGAAGGAGAACGAGAAGGAGAAGGAGAAGGAGAACGAGAAGGAGAAGGAGAAGGGGAGGGGGAAGGGGAAGAGGATGGAGAAGGAGAAGAACAAGAACAAGAAGAACAAGAAGAAAAAAAAAAA
>NW_028234421.1:5224672-5229672 GCF_977035675.1 Penaeus japonicus | reverse complement strand
GTGTCTTGGGGATAAACTGGTTTCTGGAAAGACGGAGGACTATCAATTTATTCATTTATCTATGTATTTATTCTTTCTTTATTTATTTATTCCTTTCTTCTTTTTTTTTCCTTTATTTTGATGGAGGAGGGAGCTCTTTATCCTCCATACCCCCCCTTCATAAAAACAAAAATCAATCAATCATTCAAAAAGAAACACCAAATGAGGTGAACAGGTAGAGCCTCTTCTTGCACTTACTCAGGTCATAAAGATGATGATGATTAATGAAAATAACAATAATAATAATAACAACAATACCAATAACAATAATAACAATAATAACAATAATAACAATAATAATAATAATAATAATAATAATAATAATAATAATAATAATAATAATAATAATAATAATAATAACAATAACAATAATAATAATAAAATAATAATAATAAAAACAACGATAGTGATAATAACAATAATAATGAAGATCATAATATTAATTAAAAAATACTACTACTACTACCAATAATAATAATAATCTAAAAAAAATAAATAAATGAAAAATAATAATGAAAAGCAATAAATCAAAATAATAGTAACCATCATCACCACCATCATCACAATAACAAAAAAATTAACAAAAGGAATCGCACAAAACACATCAAGACGAGGGGACAAGATGCAGTTATCAATCTCTATCAGAAGGTTTTGCGAGGTCTTTCCACACTGCGGAGATAGTTTGATAAAATGGAAAAGGAGATTAAACCGTTTCCTTTGAGTTTTGTGGGTTTGCTTGCGTTGTGGGTATTTTTTATTTACTTATACTGTCTTTATTATCATATTCATTGTTATTATTGCTCTCTATATGCTTTCACTTACCAAAAAAGTCAAGAGCTGCTAACTTTTATGAATTTTTATAGTTGACTATAAATATTAAAAGGAAACCAATGACAAATATGTCATTTATATCTTGAAAAAAGAATATATATATATATATATATATATAAACATACTATTGCACTAAATGTCAAAGTCACTTTAGCCCAAGTCACTTAACTCACTTATAAATATAAAAATCTCTCATAACACTTACAAAAATAAAAGTACAATCACGACAAGATTCTTTCTCCATGACATCACAAGAATCATACTATAAATAATGATAAATTTGTAAAATAAGAAATCAACGAGATAAATTACTCCAAGACAAAATATTTCCACCAACACGAACTGAAAAAAATATATATCAATATACCAATATATCACAATACTACAATCTCTATTTCACAAACCACATTACCACAGAACACACCTGAACACTTTGGGATAACTGCCATGAAGAAACAACTGATCTATGTGTTTAAAATCGTACTTAGAGAGATAGTTATAACCAAAGCTATCTGGAGAGAGAACCAGAACTGTGTTGTTTTTTTCCCTTTTCTTCTTCTCCTGTGCTTACTGCATGAATAATACCTAAGAGGAAGAGGAAGAGGAGTGTTAAGGACTTGTTCTTCACAATTAGGCATTTAAAGAATAGGAGAGAAACACGTGAATTGAGAGACGAATAGAGAATTAGTTTGTCCAAATATTTCTCTCTTCCTGACACCTGTCTGAGTCGCGGTTGCCAACGAGCGTTTAAGTATGTTATTATTATTTGATTATAATTTGAGTGTTGTTGTTTGTTTTCTTTAGGGTTTTTGTGGTTAAGGAGGTGAAAATTATGCTGGTGGTGTATCTTATGTAGGTTAGGTATTTTGTTTTGGTTTATGACGTTTCAAAATTCGTTTTGTTGATACAGATAGAAAAAAACAGTAATTGGTAACTCTTCCACCTTAGCATAAAGTAAACAAATAAACATATGTAAAATAAGTATATATATGCATGCACACACACACACACACACACACACACATATATCTATATCTATATATATATATATATATATATATATATATATATATATATATATATATATATATATATATATAACCCCAATACCCTCCCGCCAGCTGATGCGATTCAAACCACCAAGCAAAGGATCTCGCCCCCCTCCTTTTATCTCTGACTTTTTGAATTTTCCGGGCAGTTAGCTCTTTGACATTTCTTCCCTCCTTATCCCAAGGACTCTCTTCAACCTTTACTTCGTTGACATTGCCTTCTGTCAGCTGCTAGGTAGGGCAGTCGTTAGCGTGCCGACTTCCTCATCCCTTTGGTCAGCAGATCGAGCCACGCCCATGAGTTTCCACAATCGCCTGGAGGTCAAGTAGGATAATAACCGTATTCACACCGTGTCAATACTCGCTGCTACACTCCCACCTTAGGTCCTATAAGGCCGGCTAACAATCTGCTCCGCAAACCTAAGACCTAATTTCATACATATACAAATAAACAAACAAATATAGAAAGAATTCAAAGGCCAGCTTCAAAATGTGCTAACATTAAAAAGAGATATGAACTACGAAGATAATGCAGCTGCAAGATGTGCTAACATTAACATAGATAAGAACTACGAAAATAAGACATCATATTTTGAAGGAAAAGGAGATTTGATAATGTAGAATAATGAGGTTAGACAAGGAGAATTTTATCATTCTGAACACAAGAAGAACGAGAGGCCACATTAAAATGTTTGAAGTAAAGAGAGCTGATAAGGATGTCAAGAAATACATTTCTAAATAGAATTAAAAAATGAAAATAACTCCCCAATAGTGTCGTGTGTACATATGCATCACTTCAAAAATTATGATAATCTAAAATTACCAAACAGGACCCTTCCAATTTAAAATAAACAACGAATTAAGTATACCACTTTATTCCCAAATTATCTCGTATTAATAATTTCTTACCAGATAGGCCGACTATGAAAGAATGTCTATATGTCCTCAAAGTGCCTAACACAGGTAATTAAATCTTTGGAACTAGGATCAGTGGATTCTCACTCCCATGCATTCATTCAAGAGAAAGAATAGGATATAAAAATAAAAAAAAATCTTAGTTATCCCTTCGACACCTTAATCTCAGCACAGAGGATTTCCTTTCCGAGGGTTAATAACAACACGTGCCGCCTGTGATAGCGCCTTTCTACATCAAGGTCAGTGAACGTTTTTGGTTTTATCTTTTTAGATTTTCATACTAGCACTTGAGATTTTTTTTTTTTTTTTTTTTTTTTTTTTTTTTTTTTCATCGGTGGTCTAAAGGTATTGTTCACTTGAAAAGGAAAAGTATACTTTACAGAAAGGGAAAATACGATAAGACAAGAGAAGGGCATGATGGCCTCGGAAGATTTCGTACAGAAAGAAAATCAGCACTTTTGAATCTTACATTCTGAATATTTCTATTTCCTGGTTTGCAGAGCCAGCCTTTGGAGGTGCGGGGTCCAATTGGGACCAATTTCGATGGGCCTAGATTCCCATCCAGAATTATAAAAAAAAACGTACGCAAAAAGTCTATTATAGACCTCATATATCTATGGTAGAATATAAAGCAATCAGAATCTGTGCCTAAAAATAAATTCGAGTTGATAGATAACACTAGTGTGGGCGTCCTTGGGCTCGGGGCCCAATTGGGAGCAATTGGTCCAGTTGGCTTAAGGCCGGCCCTGTTAATGAGTTATTGAAGACTAACACTTAGAGGCTTTAAATATGGAAAAAAAATACTCACAGAATGGGAAAGGTCCATTTCAAAAATCAGAGTTTTTGCTTTGATGATGGATTGTTCGTTGTTTTACACATCCAAAGTGTGTCCAAAGCTTTGGCCAATTATATGAGTCCTCTCATCCGTTTGGATAATTATCAGGATGGGCAATTAATGGGTATTTGCAAACTTTGCCTTTTATGCAGTTGCATGACAGAGTGCAAGTTAGGTTTTTTTTCCTACACTATTTCGTTTGTTAATTATACCCAGCAATTATGCATTCACAAATCAAGTCTAAGACTATTAGGTGTCAATGGTTTAGTCGGTAGTTTATTTGGGACAAGTCCACCCTCTTCATCTTTCCACCCACAGATAAAAGGTGAATGAAGCTCTACTATGGCTGACAAAGACATTGATCAACGAAACATCTGGAAGTGATTCCTTTTCAAGTACTGCATTAAAGCATCTTTGGTAATACGATTTACGTTTTTTTTTCGACTTTGTTGGCAAACACAACATAGAGCCTAAATATACATGTGATTGTGTTCACATCATACAGCAGACAAACAAAGTATTCAGATGTTGAAATAATTTCATTTGACAGTTCAAGATATTGCCCAAATCACTGCAATAAATGAGGAGCGATTTCAGCACACCCCGAGTGCACCTTTCTTCCGAGTACCACAAACCCCTTATCGAATTGTATTCCGTTGTTGCATGAAAATAAAAAGACATTTCCTATTGGGTTTGAGACCTACTGCACATCTTTTGCACAATATACCACCTCAGCCTTAAAGATAGATAGAAGTAATATGAGAATATCCTTGATTTGACAGTTTGCGACGAGTCTCTAAAACGCTGGCATTTGGAAGAGCAAACCTCGCATCTCGTTTTCAAGCATAGCTGACAGACAAGCTACATGTGTACCTTGTGTCCAGATAGCATAGCTGACAGACAAGCTACATGTGTACCTTGTGTCCAGATAGCATAGCTGACAGACAAGCTACATGTGTGCCTTGTGTCCAGATAGCATAGCTGACAGACAAGCTACATGTGTACCTTGTGTCCAGATAGCATAGCTGACAGACAAGCTACATGTGTACCTTGTGTCCAGATAGCATAGCTGACAGACAAGCTACATGTGTACCTTGTGTCCAGATAGCATAGCTGACAGACAAGCTACATGTGTACCTTGTGTCCAGATAGCATAGCTGACAGACAAACTACATGCGTACTTTGTGTCCTGATACAGAACACAAGGTACTAGTACATTATTTGATTGAATCGTTGTGGTACATCATATAACCGCCTGCACAAACCAAAACAGTTTGAACTTGCTATTATCTTGAAAGTAGCCACAAAATCGCCATATGCCTGTCTCATCT
>NW_028234421.1:5202172-5222172 GCF_977035675.1 Penaeus japonicus | reverse complement strand
TCTCCGTCCCTCTCTTGCCACATCTTCCATCCCTATTACCTGCTTTGCCTGGAAGTTGGAGACCGGACTGACACTCTTACAACTTCCGAACTCCAGAGAGTGTGAGTTCGCCATCCCTATCAAAACTCCCAACAGGAACACGGACACGTACATGGTTGCTGTCTTGTGGATGAACGTCCTTATGTGATGAAATACCTGAAACGATGTTCAAAGACGAATATGGTGATAATAACTGGAAAAAAAGAACGTGTGGTTTACGTAAATAAATACCTGTGACGATGTAATGATAATAGTTGGAAAAGAGAGAAAGAAAACATGTGTGGTTTGAAGAAGGATAAATAAAGAAAGTTATTGGTTTTAAGAAAAATGACTAAATATATTAAAGTTAAAGGCTAGGAATGTAAATGACAAAATGTAGTACCTGGAAGCTACAAAAAGGGAGGTGGGTGAAAATAAACCATATGTAAGACATAAGTGAACTCAAACACGATGTTAGATACACTTGGGAATCGAATGCATGTTTCATTCACGCGCGAATTGTAAGCCATCAGCTGAGTTGTAATAACGCTAGACTAATTCACAAATCTTACACCAATGAAAAATGTATTATTTTTTATCAATCAAACACCAATAAATTATGTTTTTTAAAGCTGGCCAGTGAGATTTTGATGACTTTACTTTGTGTTTAGCAGTGAGGCTTTTTCAATGTTACTTGATCTTGACCCTTCTTCTGTGACCTGACCTTTTGTTCCTACGGTCTGTCTTTCTATTATACAATCTTGACTAAATTTACTTTGACTGTCCATTTTAGTTTTTTTTTTTTATTCTGATGAAGGAACTGTGAAGGATTTTAACCACGTTCTTGCTGTGACTGAACTTTATTACCTTTGGAATATGTAGTCTCGTTCTTTTTTCTTCTTCTTCTTCTTCTTCTTTCACCCTCTTCTTACTCCCCTACACTCTCTTTTTCTCTCTCTTCCCCAGAACTGTCTCTACACTCACCTGTGGACAGTGATGTCTGCAGCACCTCTCGGTCACTGTTCCCGCGGCGCCTTTTTATTCAGGCGAGGATCAAGGGGCAGGCAGAAGCCCCGCCCACTTTGGTATTTTGCGTCATGCAGTCCCTGTGTTTATGTGCGCGACAGATAAGAATGCGCAGGCGACAATACGTATGCACATGCGAATATGTGGGTGTTGGAATAGAACATGTATGTGTATATATTGTATATGTATATGTATCTATCTATCTATCTGCAAAAATAATACATGTCCGGAGATGCCACCGTGAATGACTCTATCATGATTTCGTGGCTGACGCCGCAGCAACGATAACATAGGTCATGCAAGGCTACCATGTGACCCGACCGTGATCATAAACAACTAAAAACCACTCGAGTAACTAACAAGGCCCTTGTACTCTACCTAGACCCACACACACGGCAATCATGGCGTAGACACCATCGTGACAACACATAGTTATTGAGGAAAGACGATGAGTCAGTCGCTAAGTGTATGTATAATCCTTATGACTTAAATAATCTTTATAGATCTAAGAACTACCATGTAACCTGTTAAGAAAGAACTACTGGTTGTACTGTGCTTATGTTTCCAGTACCTGATTCTTATTGTGACAATGTACACTATTGGAATAAATTGAAGTTCGTGCAGCACAGTGGTATTAGTCACCCTATCCCTGTGCAGCAGCCATAGCACCTACACTGAAACACTGAGGAACAGCTGCTGGTTTACGCGTCATTCCAGGGATCTTCGAGAGCGAAAGAAAAGACGAGGTAGATGAAAAGGCGAAGAGCGGTTGATCTGCGTATTGTTTGCGTCCCGTGATTTACGACGAAGTTGAGGACTGCGGCTATGCTAGAGGCTGTAAGGTGGGCCCAGCGACGGGGCTATATCGCCAAAAAATAAAAATCTACGGGAGTTACACGTAATGTGTCGCGGCGATCAACCACATCTATATGAGAATTTCATACCGAATGGAAATGAAGTGATATTTATTAGAGTGTAAATTAAAGACTAATTGGAAATAATTCTACGGGAATTACACGCTGTATTTCCCAGCAAAGGTGTCCTGGTTTTTGAGTGTAGACAAAATGAGATATACAAGTGAAGTGCGATGGGAAACCGCCATCGCACAAAATGACTATTTACACAATTAACGTGTTACATCGATTTATATTGATGATATATTATGATATCAAGAGTGATTGAGGTGATATTTATAAGTCGAGTGTGAAAGAAAATTATCATAGCATATAATAAAGACGAATTACGGTGTAACGAAGTCATTTACACTCGACGGAGAACTATAATGAAGGGTTAGATAAGGTTGAGCGCATATGGAAGCCGCGTCGGTAGAAACTCTACGAGAATCACACGTTATGTTTCGCAGTGCTTGGATTATGCGTAGTTTTATATTCGTAAAAACAATGTTGATGTAATCTGCGTTCAAGAACCGTTTGCAGTTGCTACTAACATGAAAATAGCAACTAAACTTAAAGGGCATTGCTCATATGTACATACAGCCATGAACTAGTCGTCCACCATTTAAGAATCCACACTGCCTCTGGCTTCTTCTCATTTTATAATGTGTATGCCAGGAGCTCAAAGGTTCTGACTAGTTCTCTATCCAATTTCCATAATCAAGGAATGTGTGGGATTTTAATGCTAGACACATAATTTAGGGATCACCAGAGTAACAGCAGTAGGGAAGAATTTAAACATTTCGTCAATAGAAGATCAATGACTGTATATGACACAGATAAACAGACTCATTTGGGAGGTGGCACTTAGATTATGCAATTGGCAAAGATCTTGTACATAGTAATGTTTGTACTTCATTGTACCATTTTGCAGTCCCAACAAACTATACTATAGACAGTATAGCTCACAAAACACCCAGACCAAAAAAATACAATCCCACCCGGACTAGAGCATCACTTCAAGGCACGTGCTTGTGACTGGTTTAGCACCTATAAGGTAACAACAGTCGAAAAATACTCTCAGGACCTGATAAAAGTTGTCACTGACTATTACAATACTTGAGTCTGCTCAAGAAAACTCTCAAAGAAAAAAAGTCCCCCTGTCGCTCACGCACCAAAGTGAATAAATGATCCTACTTGAGTAGGAAGCATAAACAGGTTCAGAAGCTTGCTAACTGTTGTAGGGATGACATAACATCAGAAAATCTCTTACGATTCCTCAGAGTTCATAAAGAATCCAGAGAATTAACGGTTCAAATTCGCAGTAAACACTGGGAACAATTCCTGCTGAGTATTAATCACCAAACTTCTGTAGCTGAGGTATGGAGTAAAAATCGACAGGTTGTCAGGTTAAGCTCTCTCCACACTGCAGTTCTACAACCCACTAGAACGGGCTAACATATTACTAGATCAGTGGGCCAGACCCTCCCAGCTGAATTCACTTCCACAGAAGATAAAAAAAAATAGACTTAAAAACACGAAAATGAATAGAAATTTTAACATTACCATAGCCTGCTCTGTCACCGACCCCTCCGACTTTGCCGAAATAACTGAGTGGGAATTAAATAATGCACTTCGTAAGGGGAAGGCGACTACTCCAGGCGAGGATGGCATTACTTACAGTGTACTTCGACTCATTGCTCAGGTACCAGGTAACCCATTTTTTTTTCTTTTTAGATAAGTGATTAGAAAGAATACATACAGCTCACTGAAGCCTGAGATTCCTATACCCAAACCAAGCACTGATAAATACCGACCCATCTCATTGACCTCATGTTTGTGCAAGGTACTTGAGAGAATTATTTTGAGCAGACTCATGTATCGCATACATCCCAAGTTATCTCCCAGACCATATGGATTCCTCCCAGGACGTAGCACTCAGTACTGCTTTGCAGAGTACTTGACAAATTCTCAACAAGGCATGCAAACTGTATTTCTCAATCTCAAATCTGCCTTTGATATTGTAAACAGAGACCTTATCCTCGAGTAACTGGCTAGCTTTGGTATTCAAGGTAAACTTTTAACATGGATTCAAATGTATTTATCAAACTGATCAGCTCATGTTCTCTTCAGGGGAATCAAAATTTCATACTCTAAAATGTTTGAGCTTGGCACGCCTCAAGGGGGCGTACTTAGCCCCATGCCATTTAATACTCTAATGCACAGACTATAAAGCAATATTCCGCTTGAGGGTAGTGATTCTATTATTTGTTATGCTGACGACATCTGCATTATCCGTGGATATAATGCAACAGTACGCAAAAGCTACTGAGTGCGGTTTGATAACCTCAACTGAAAAAAAACAAGGCACTCAATCCTCTTACAATCACATTGCCAAACTTTCATATAGATTATACTGAGCTAGATCTCTGCCACAAATACAAATATCTGAGGGTGACTGTTAACGACACAGGGCTCATTATAAACCTAAAGAAAAGACTGTGGGAGCGGCTGAAGCCACTCAAGACTCTTGTTGGCAGAGAACATGGTATCAGTGTAGTGGGTAATTAATAAACTCCGTAGAGTTATAATTAAATGCGTCATAATTAAATGTGGGTCTGGCGCTTTTCAATAAGATGACTCTCGGGTGTAAAGAAAAGAAAGCTCATCCCGTAGCCACCATTAAAACAAAACTGAACTGGCTGATTTAAAAAGGCAACATAAAATAGGAGCATCCAAACTATACATTTATTAGCACAGTCATTCCATACACTTACTTGTTAAAAGAGAGGGTAAAACCATACAGCACGAGAAACTGTCATCCAGGTAAAAATCCAAGAGGTCATCTGCCACTACACAAGTCTCAAAACCCCCTCTCTCTTAGCTGCCCTGGCCTGACCTTTTATGTGGCAGTTTCCCGCGCTTATGGTGAGGTTTTACCCATAATGCAATATCTTATAATTAAATGTGTAAAAGGTGTGTATAAAATTAAACTTAAATTACATAAAACAAAATTAGAACTAAAACATATACAAAAAAGGGCACATAAAAGACTTAAAACAGGAAAGCAGGGACAAATGAAAGAAAGGATTCGTGTGGAGAAACGAGAGAAAACACGAAGAGATAAACATATGAAAAAGGAAGGTAAGGTGTTATAGTCGAAGGAAAAGAGACAAGATCAAGGGAAGGTAAGTAAAGAATATAAGGTAAGTAATGTATAAGTACTGTTGTGTAGAGTAGTAGTAATGTAGATGTAGACGAAGAACACGGAGCAATCAGAAAGGTAAGTCAAAGGAACATAAAAACGCACTTTATTCTTATTAAAAAATAAACACACACACACGCAGAACAGCAAAGCCAAATCATCTTGCAGGGCGGAAAAGTCCGTAGATTCTTTACTGACGTCAGGGGACAGGCGGCCCGAAGTCTGCGGGATGACCCGCCTGATGCCAGGGGTTAATTCATTACATCAATAATAACATTGCTAAGCTCTTTTACCTGTCATACATACGACATGTCGTAGATTACCATGCCTTACACGTTATATTATTCTCGGTGCCCCAAAACAACGAGGTTTGTGAACATGAGAATGGAACTTAACTTGCCATCTATTTACGAAAGATTTGATATATTAGTACTATATTTGGTGTCAAAACAATTATAGAACCGCTTTATATTACAGAGATCTAAGGCAATTTAAACATAAAATAAAGAATCCAACCTTACAGAACAATACCGAGTCATACTCAAATTCATGGTTGTAAGTGACATATAAATTCATATACCGATTAGACATGTCCTTGGGAGGACCCCATATTGACATTCTTTTCCACCGTGGAAAATGTCGACAGTGAACGTAATCTACGCTAATGTCCCTAAAAAAGACAGAGTTTCACCAGCTATACTTAAGCACCTTGAAACTCTGAATAATGACTATGAGTGCTACACTGATGGATCCCTACAGTCTGGAAGCAAAGCAGGATGTGCTTATGTTGTATATAAAAACAATATTTTGCAGCACCAAGATTGTGGAGGGTTCATGACTGGGCGAGCACTGCGCAAACTGAGTTGGCAGGAATATTCATAGCCACAGACTTTCTGTCAACTCAAGCCTCAGGAATAATTTTCTGTAACTCACAGAGTGCTCTCCAGGCTCTGAACACTCTTGATAAAGGTGATGGAAATATCGTAAATGATATAAGGATAAATGTACATCCCGCAGATGAACGTGGCCATGTTATACATTTTGTGTGGACACCATCGCATGTTGATATCACTAAACATGATCATGCTGATCGCCTAGTGAGGGAAGAATGTAATAAACAAAGTGTAGATATAGACTTTGGCATACCTCTTGCTAGGATCTCACACATAATAAAAACTTCCAATAGGGAAGACTTGATAGAGCTGACAAACTCTTAAAGACCTGAAAGCTGTAGCATAAAATATTGTGAACAGTTTTCGCAGGAGAGATTCATTTATGGCACATATAAAACAAGAACAAGACAGTGTGATATTGTGACAGCTAAAATCAGACTTGGATACCGAATGCATTGGCAGGTCAGTTCAGAATGCAATATTGAAGAAAGTAAATGTAGACTTTGCAACTAAGAATATAAATGAACACGAAAATTTATCTCAGAGTACCATGTTGTACAGCCTTTCAGGCCACCTAGCATGAAGTATGCAAATTTATGTAATTATCTCATATCATCAATTGTGCTAGAAGATGTACTTATGCTATGTCCGAAATTCGGTATGTGGGCGTGTCTCTATGTATAGAACACCTCGATTGGATGTGAAAAGTGGATATGAGAAAAAAAGGAACAAATTTCTGGGCATGGCAAGAGAGAAAGATAGGATGTTCCAAGGAAAAGGAAACATGGAAGAACAGAAAACGAGCCAGAAACCAGACTCCCATAGAGATTCATAGATGCAAAACTTTGCCACATGAGATTTATAAAATAGAGTGAGAGATAAATAGAAATAGTGACATAACTTTTAATACCCCTTTTATACTATTTGTAAATATAGTAATCAATATGATGGTAACAGCTAATATCACGATTAAAGTGAAACAAGTTATTATATTCAAGGTAATTATTTAATGAATAACTCACATATAAAGTAATAGTTTAGTGAAAACACCACTGTGGTGGCAGCGGTGGGATGACTCCGCCCCTTTTGAGCCAATTTAGGAGAATGTCTTTTATTTGTAAAAACTAGAAATAATGTTTTATTAATATCCATTACTTGTACTTAATGCATGATGAAAATAAGAAAATATATGGCAGAACAAGATAGTCAGTGTTGAGAATTGCATGTCTCTACAATTTTGATGCTAACGGTTATGAAGTGCAAAAGAAAACCTAATGTAGACATTGCGTAATATGTGAATTATTGGTGAAAAATAAGTCAATAAGAAAGAAAATAATACATATGTTGACATATAGAAATCTTTTGAGATAATTAGCGAAGATTATGCCACTAAAGATATGCTGACATATCACCGTGAATAACGTGAGGAGATTAGTCCGTTGGCGAGTGTATTACCACTAACATGAATATTGTGATGAAATCAGTCTGTTGGTGAGGGCAATTCCGCTAATGTGAATGTTGTGACTGCTAAGATATTTATGAAAATATCTGTTAGCGAGGTTGATGGCGCTAACGTAATAGTTTTTTTTCCTTATCAAATTGCTGGCGGAATCAATAATTGTTAGCACTGATTATGCCACTAAAGTAAACGTGATTTTAAGACTATTACATATTTTTCTTTTTTTTTATTGGCCAACAAAGCAAATAGTTTATTGACAAAATATGTTAGTTGTTACTCTGAGTTACTGAGAGATTGCCTAAGTAAATGACATTGGTTGATTAGTGTAAATAGGTACACCTGTGAGTCGTTATATAAAGTAAAGTGTCTTTTAATGTAGCAATTTGATAGAAATTTATAAATCACTGCAACAGATGCCGCAAAATGGCAAAAAGAGTTAGGGACGAAAGACCTGTTAGCAAGACAATAACACAGATATGGCCAGAGCAACTGAAATTAATGAAATATATCAAGTTTTCAATGAAAAGCTATCTAGACAAGAGAGGGATGAATTAGAGAAAGTGATAGATATTTCGTATTTTGTGACAAACATGGTAAAATAAACATCCATCTGTTTCTCAGGCCATTTTCCCTGATGTGGACGCCTGGGTATCTCCTATAAACGCCAGGTACCCGCGATCAGACTGGACTGACGAAGGGTTGATTGGCGTCGGGGTCAAATATGCTCTAGATAACGCTAGATAATGCTCTAGATAATACTCAGTTGTGTAAGGACGAGCATCCCCAGGACTGGAGGAATTTTAAGATATTTCTCTCTTTCTTCCCCAAGGCATGCTCACTCGATACTGTCTTTTCGGAATTAAAAACGACTACTAGCAAAAAGATGAGTGTCTAGAAAATGTTAAGATAGATTTTTAGATTTTGGTTTCAATGCTAAATAAGCTTTAGATCCGGATAAAGAAGGTGCAGCACCTACGCAGCTAGGTTTAGGTTTATTAGCATCCCCCCCCGCCCTGGTTTTGCAGAAAATTACCAGTGGATCAAAAACGACAACATAGTGAACTGCATACATATGGATTTAAAGTATATAAAAAAGAACGCGAATGTAAAATTGATAGATGGTAGGGTGAAGGAAGAGACGACTATGCAGGTTAATGCTATAACGAACGCCGAGGATAATGGTAAGACGCAAAGGCAAGCGACAGAAGCTCAAGCTCGCACGCCTCGAACACCTGTAGCCTCCAATGCGGGATTGACGAAAAAAAAGGAAGATGGCATTGGCATTTGCGATTACAGTAAATGGATAAGAAGTGCCTGCCAAGTTTCTACCTTCCAGTTCTTTAAAAAACAGTTGCATCTGCTGTCTCAATGGGAACGCTGAAGTTAGAGGGAGTTGATTGCACCATTATATACCTCATATAACATGTGATTGGCGCTAGTGAGGGTCAGCAGTCGTTGTTAATTTAATACTGCCAGTATATTTTAAATGCAAATTAATTGATGGATTTTCAGGTGGCACAGTTAGAATTGTGGTTAAGAAATAAAATGCTAGTAAATTTATTGCTGATAAGGTTGTAGCATTATTTATTCCAAAAGAAACATATGAATGACAATGTAGTTAGCGTTGGAGTAATAGAAGCTGTCCGAAATAAAGTAAAATATTTGTGGTTTAAGCTGCTATACCTAAACGTAAAGCCGGATGCGATCGAACTATCAGCTAATCACTCTATAGGAAATGTTGAAATTCTAGAAGAGCTTCAGTTAGATATGGATAGACTGGAGCAAAATTTGTTGTAGATCAGAGTCAGGATCAATTCCGGTGACTGTAGCAGCTGTATTGCAAGTCTCACGGAAGAAAAAAAAATAATTGAAGAGGGAAATAAGCTGTTTCCTGAAAAGTAAAGAAAATCAAAGTAATTGAATATGACCAAGCCTTTTCCTTAAAAAAAACGAACCACCAACAACAGCCATACATATTTATCATGAGATCAAGCTGTGGGACTGCCTGTTTTTAATCGGCCGTATCTAATCCCTGAAAGATATAGGTAAGAAAAATAAAAATACGGATTGATGATATGTTGAAGAAAGGTATTATTAGGTCTTCAAGATCACCGTACAATATCCCTTTAGTACTTTTAGTGAAAAAGGATAAAACACTTACATTGTGTCTAGATTTTCGGTTATAAAACAGTCATTAGAGATGAGAGATATCACTTGCCAAAAATCTGTATGATTTTGAGAAGTATGAAAAAGCAAACTTTTCTCTTCCTTAGACATGAGACAGGGATATCACTAAATTCCGATAGTTGTGCGAAGACCACTCTCTCTACACCGGACGGCCATTATGAGTTTACCCTTTAGGTTAAACGATGCGCCCCCTGTTTTCAGAGATAAATAATAACGTAATTTTCTTGCTATCCTCTCATTTCACCTTTTTTTGCTTTAATTACTTCCTCACACATAATATCTTCCTATCATCACAGCTAGCCCGTGTTTACTATACCTATTTTAGTTGTGAGTTTGTCCATGGTATATGTATGTTTGTTAGGCCTACCTGTTTACTTACTCCAGTCACCCAATTTATGTTGTCATGAGGCCAGTACAGCTAATGCCCCCATAAGCTGGAATGATATGAATGATGGCCAGATTGAGGAAGTTGAGCTACAAACTGAAGAAAGAGTTGAAGACTTATTAGCTGGTGGACCCGCCTGTAATCTTCGGTCTCGATATACCTGCTGGTTTGAATGATTAATTTCGATTAACTTTCCCATTAGTAGTACATATGTTACTATATGCAGCTATTCGAATGTATAATATAATGATTTAGCTCGAGTTGTATGTGCATTCTGTTGCTGAATGACATTGTAGAGCAGGTTTGGGCAAATTATAACCCGCGGGCCGATTGCGGTTCGTCAAAGAAATTCACGCGGCCCGCCAAATGTTTGTAAATTTGAAAGAGTTACCAAGCAACGCCAAATATTGTGAACATGATTACTTACCCGCAAATGGCCAATCTGGTAACTTTGTTTATGTTGCTTGCATCAACTTACATTTGTGAGCAGACTTTTTCCGTAATGAAAGTTAACAAGTCAAAGAACAAATCACTTTTCACTGACTCGAATTTTCAGTAAATGACTGCAGTCAGATGCATCATTCTAAGGCCCGGTTTACATGAGGCGCTTTCAACGCGCGTTAACAAACATGGCGTTAGGCAAAGACAATGGTATCTATGGAACCGGTCACACGTGACGCGCCGTTTTGCCTGACGCCTCGTCAACGTCGGGTCCCTTGCTACCGCGGCGTTTTGAAAGCAGCTACCAATGAGGAGAGAGAATGCGCGTTACTATGGCAACCCCTGGGATACTCCACGTGGAGGAAGTTTCTCGCCGCTTGCGCCGCTTCAAACGGTCTATATATATATATATATATATATATATATATATATATATATATATATATATATATATATATATATATACATATATATATATATATATATATATATACATACATATATATATATATATATATATATATATATATATATATATATGTCTGTTTCTCTCTGCATTGTTTGGCACATACACACATATAACGCACGCACAGACACAAGCGTCGCGTTGACGCCGTGTTTGAAAGCGCCTCGTGTAAGCGGTAGTTTTCTAACGCCGAGTTTGCTAATGCACGTTGGAAAGCGCCTAGTGTAAACCGGGCCTAACTGAGTCTTTGGGATCCTTCTGTTTTTACTTTATTTTTCAAATAAACGGATTTCGTGTGAAATTACTCATTTAAAATATCAAAAAAGATCTTTTTTTCTTCTTTAAATTGAGTTATTTTGTTTTCAAATGTGTTTCATGTGAAATTTCTACTTACAAATATAAATTATCTTTTTCTTTAAATGGAGTTACTATGTGTTTCATTTGAAGTTTCCACTTTTGAACGTTGATTAATAATAATTGTCTTTATTTCTTTAAAGTTACTTTTTCTCAAATAGATTTTTTCCTCTTTATATTTTTTTCTTCTTAAAACAAGGTCATTTAGTCTTTCAAGTGTGCTTCATGTGAAGTAAAGTATCTAAAGATACTTATTCATAAAGATAGTTTTCCCATAAAGTTTAAACTTAACGTTACTTTGTCTTTCACATAAATGCGTTTTTATGAACTCTACAGTATTGTAAATTATTAATAAATAAAAATGAAGTGCCTTTTTTTCTTTAAAAGCCTTTAGATATTAATAATTTTGGTTAATAAACTATGCTGCCTCATAAAATTATGATTTTTTTAAATGTAGGCCTTGCAGTGAAAAGTTTACCCATCCCTGTTGTAGAAACATGTATCTTATCATATGCATGCATTATCATTATATTCTGAGTTCCTTTTGTGAGCTAATGATAATGTTAGGAATGAATTAGTACTTGTTCTATTTGGAGAGAGAGAGAGAGAGAGAGAGAGAGAGAGAGAGAGGGAGTGGGAGTGGGAGTGGGAGTGGGAGTGGGAGTGGGAGTGGGAGAGGGAGAGGGAGAGTGGGAGTGAGAGAGTGGGAGTGAGAGAGTGGGAGTGAGAGAGTGGGAGTGAGAGAGTGGGAGAGAGAGAGAGGGAGAGGGAGAGAGAGAGAGAGGGAGAGAGAGGGAGAGAGAGAGAGGGAGAGAGAGAGAGGGAGAGAGAGAGGGAGGGAGAGAGTGAGAGAGAGAGAGAGAGAGGAGAGAGAGAGAGGAGAGAGAGAGAGAGAGAGAGAGGAGGAGGAGAGAGGAGAGAGAGGGAGAGAGAGAGAAGAAGAGGGAGGAGAGAGAGGAGGGGGGAGAGAGAGAGAGGGAGAGGGAGGGAGAGAGAGAGAGAGAGGAGAGAGAGGGGGAGAGAGAGAGAGAGAGAGAGAGGAGAGGAGAGAGAGAGAGAGAGAGAGAGAGAGAGAGAGAGAGAGAGAGAGAGAGAGAGAGAGAGAGAGAAAGAGGGAGAGAGAGAGAGAGAGGGAGAGGAGAGAAGAAGAGAAGAAAGCTGAGAGATGGAGAGAGAGAGAGAGAGAGGAGAGAAGAGAGAGAGAGGAGAGAAGAGAGAGAGAAGAGAGAGGAGGGAAGAGAGAGGAGAGGAGAGGGGGAGAGAGAGAGAGAGAGTGGAGAGAGAGAGAGAGAGAGAGTGGAGAGGGAGAGAGAGAGAGGGAGAGGGGAGGGAGTGGAGAGAGGGAGAGAGGAGAGAGAGAGGGAGAGGGAGGGGGAAAGAGGAGAGAGAGAGAGAAAGTGAGGAGAGAGAGTGAGATGAGAGTGAAGAGGAGAGGGAGAGTGGAGGGGAGAGGGAGGGGGAGAGGAGAGGGAGGGAAGGGAGAGGAGAGAGGGTAAAGGAGAGAGAGGAGAGGGAGAGAGGGAGAGGAGGGAAGGAGGAGGGAGGGAGAGAGAGAGAGTGAAGAGAGGAGAGGAGGGAGGAGAGGAGAGAGGAGGAGGGAGAGGAGAGAGAAGGAGGGAGAGAGAGAGAAAGAGTGAGAAGGAGAGAGAGAGAGAGAGAGAGAGAGAGAGAGAGAGAGAGAGAGAGAGAGAGAGAGAGAGAGAGAGAGAGAGAGAGAGAGAGAGAGAAAACAAAACCACAACAGGTTAGCCAAATAAAACACCAAAAAAACAATACATGTATAATTCCTACCACAGCTTCTACATATCGGTAAAATACATATCACAGTCACAACAATAGCAAATGACACAGTTTTATATACCATTAATGAACCACACAACAGAGAGTAGTACCAAGTGAGTGCAAAATATAGACCTTGTGATTCTAATAATTTTTCTCATATAAATGTGATCTCTCTTTCTCTTATTAGGGTATAATGGCACTATAGGTTCCTTATATTTCAGTATACCAGCACTACAATCACATGAGATTATCAAAGGGTTTGGCACTGTAAGTAGAGGAAGGGAATGGGATGGGGTGAGGGAGATGGGACACCGTATACATAGAATCACTACATCTTAATAACTAACTCACCATCCATCCTTACAAATTTTAACTTAATATATTCTCTTAAATATCATTACAAACTATAACTCCAATTCCATTCATTATAAAAACTTTCACTTCATTTGTGAATTTCCATTCATAAAATTTACCTTCCATTGTTCCCTTTTTCTTTATCATCCTTTTTTGGTTAAATCTTCTTTGTTGAGTTGACTCTTTTCTTTTACAATATCTTTCACTTTTATTCCTTTCTTCCTGTTTTCATTCTCATTGTCTTCTTTTTACATTATCTTCTCCTCTGTTGCTTTCATTGTTCCTCTATTTAATATTTTCTTATAGTTGTTTCCTTTTTTCTTCCTTTATCATAATATCTCATCCTTTGATCCTCTGAGTATGCACTTTGAGAAGATAATAATGATAACTGATATAATCAAAACAATACAAAGAACAATAATCATCAAAATAATACAAAGAACAATAATAACAGTAATAATATCATTAATAATAATCTTATATAATAATGTTAGTGTGTCCATCTTTCCGTTAAAATCCCAAGAACGGACAAAAATATCGCATTGGGACCTTTTGTACATGGGGATGTTCCTGAATAGGTTTCGAAAATAAGGCAAAAGTTTCTCATTGACCATGTTGGTATATGGCATAGAAAAATGCATTTAGAAAAGAAAAATTAACGTACCACTTTTTATAGAAAGTTAAGGATATTCCTGGGAAGGTACAGAAAATCCATAGATTCTTTGTCAACCTCATAGTGCATGAAACATGCAATTTTTGAAGAAAATATGGCAACTTGAAACCTTTTGTATATAATCCGATCATGCTTTCAAAATATTACTGCATTCTTTTGTCAAACGACGAAACAGTACACAAAAAATACACCATTTTCCAAAAAAAATTTAGAGCATATTTTGGAGGCCTATTAGGCCAGAAATAATTTTTTGGCCACAACACTGGTTCATCGGACAGGCCATCCTGATACTCAGACATGACCGCCTTTAATTTATATCTATAAATACTTGGAAGTCCATAAATGTTACTGGCATTTGCAAATGGTAATAATAATGATGATGACGATGATGATAATAAGGATCATAATGATGATGACCATAATAGTACAATTTTAATCATTATTACTATCATCATTATCATTAAACATGTAATTATTTTAGTTATTTTGCGTTTAATATACTTTCTCAAAATCATTAGCTTAATTGCACTCTTGCTCACAGGGGGCAGCACCTACACCTGTCTGGCCCCATTTAAAAGATATGAGGATCATTCCATCTTGATAGTTAAAGGGATTTTTTTTCTAGCACCATGGGGTAAATCTGATTTCATAGTTAACACATTGCATACACGTGTCATGACATACATGTCTGCACCAATTAGGCCTAAAAGACGGGTGTCAACGTGTACATTACGCGACATTGGGATCTGCTCACAGTTGAAGCATGCCAAAGTCAGCCTAAACCCACATTTTATGAAGGATTTATGGAAAAATATTGTTTGGGCTAGTCTGCGCTACCTAGAGAGTGGAGAAAACACCTCGTGCAGGTTTAGGCTGACTTTGGAACCCTGTAGCTCTGGAGCTAATGCCGTTACAGCCATGATACTTCATGACTATGTGCGCGCTTCAACTGTGAACAGATCCCGAAGTTGCATCATGTACACATTGACTCCCATCTTTTAGGCCTAATCAGTGCAGACATGTATGTCATGACACCCGTACGCAATGGGTTAATATCAACGTAAATGCAATTGTCACTGTAACTGTTGCTGTAACATTTATTGTAAAAGTAATGGAGTCTGTAATTGTAATAACTAATGTATATGACTTTAATTTGAACTTGATCTACATTTTATAAAAGGAAACTAATTTGAAGTTAACGCTGCTATGGAGATTGTAAATGTAATTACAATAGTTATATTAATGGTAATGATCACGATGGTTACAAAATAGTTCAAGAATAATGGAGAGAGAGAGAGAGAGAGAGAGAGAGAGAGAGAGAGAGAGAGAGAGAGAGAGAGAGAGAGAGAGAGAGAGAGAGAGAGAGAGAGAGAGAGAGAGAGAGAGAGAGAGAGAGAGAGAGAGAGAGAGAGAGAGAGAGAGAGAAAGAGAAAGAGAGAGATATCAAACCTGCATTACAAATAGAATTATAGTTAGTTACAAGAAAAATGACATTAAAAACAAAGTCATAACAACAACAATAATAATAATAATAATAATAATAATAATAATAATAACAATTATAATAATAATAATTATAATAATAATAATAATAATAATAATGATAATGATAATAATAATAATAACAATATTAATAACAATAATAACAATAAAAACAATAATGAACCATACATAATAAAAACAACAGTAATAATAATAATAATAATAATAATAATAATAATAACATGGCAATAATAATAGTTCTAGACATCATGAAGAGGTGAGAATCATAACATTATTTCTATAGTATTTGTAATAAGACATTAATCTCAGTAATAGCAGACTACCACTGGACACAATGTGCTACAGTATGCAATGACATCAATAATTATATTGGCTTGGACATTATGTATTCCACTGGAAGAGAAAAGTCTACCCCCCCCCCCCCAACAAAGTCCTCTTGGGAATGAAAATAACGATGATAATGACAATAGTTATGACTCCAATGAATGGCTTTGATAGAGAATGTATTTTGCATTCTCTCTTTAACCCAAGTTTTGTCTAGTTCTTCAGTACCTAAAGCACACTCTTTTGTCCTTGATTATAAACTAATTAAGTAATTATCTTTTTATTTCTAAGTGATTATCTCTTTCTTTTTGCTATTTTCTACTGACCTTGCATCTCTAACATAAAATGTGCATGTGCGAAATCACATTTAAAACATGTACGGAACAATCATTTAAAAGAAGCCATCTCGTATAGCCGATGATACAAAGGTTAAAAATGACACAATACTAAACTTACATAGACATCTATGAAAATTGGCGGCATAATTAAGAAAAAGAAAATAAAAAAAAACATTATAAGAAAAAATATTACACAAAAGCACACAAGTTATAGCATCAAAAGGAAGGTTCTTTACACATGGAAATGTCATTTAAAATACATACTAATAAAATCTAAATATCAAACATTAAATTCACACATTGAAAGTATTCATTATTCGATGCTAAGAATTTGCCAACTGCAAAAGCAATCATCTCAGGAGAAAAAAAGCATTTACATATTCTCCAGCTCTGCCCACATTGTTCTAAGAAAGATAATAACCCTGTTTTCCTTGTCACAAGCTATAGTAACCTATATCAACTTATTTTTTTGGCCAATAAATCAGTCTTAATAATATAATCTTTCGTGTGTCGTATTCTTTTGTGCTTGAAAGAGACAACTGTTTTCATGCTTGATCTTTCCTTAATTTGGAATTGATGAGGAAAGTGCATGACATATTTCCAGGCACTTACAGAATTAATTAAAATTTACACATTCATCTTTTTCTCAAGTAGGCCTAACTCTCAACTCTCAGTCTTAATAACAGTATGGTGATAAATACGGCACCATATTGGCTTACATCATAAAGATACAGCATATAATAGTTGCATTCACCTAGAACCTTCCAAGCATAAACACATTCCTTCTAACAGTTTCTCTTTCTTCCTTCACCAACACTGCCTGCATTACAAGGGCAGCTATCCATAAAGCAACAGCGCATTTAGCATTTGGCACTGACATTAAGTACAATGAAACTCCTGTGGGAAGCACAACCCAAGACATTGGTATAATACCACAAATAACATTGCTCAACACACCCAGGCAAACTAGCAGTACTTTTCTGTTAACTATAGAACACCTGTCATTTTGCATTTCATCTTTACCCTTTTCAGTAGAAAAAAATAATAATAACATCAAACTCCCCACCCAATACAAAAAAAAGAAGAAAAAAAAAGACCAATTATCAAATCTATCACATTCTATATAGGTCTCCACATCAACCAGAGCCTAATCTTTTACAGCAGTAAGAGAGAGAAAAAGAAAATTGATTCTCTTAAAAGAAAAAAAAAAAAAAGCTAAATCCAGCCTGCCTTTCAATAACCATATATCCTTCCATTGCAAAACCCAACTGTCACAGAAACAGCTTAAACTCACATATAAATACAGTCTTTACACAGTTCCAAACCTCAGTCATTGACTCAAGCCTAAAAAGGCGAAGAAGCAGGCCGTGACAGAAAGCCAATCAATTCTTTCAAGTAATTTCTGTGGCCACAGACCTCTCTTGAAATATTTAAGTCGGGGTTAGACTGATGATAGCAGGTGCGTATTCCTGAACAAACGACAGCAGGAATTCCACTTTCTTCAGGGATGACTTGACTAGTGGCAAATTCGTGATCTTGAGCTCCACGTGCTGACTTGCCTCTCCAAACGCAGACGTAAACAGGCCTTTCCTTGTGCCTACAGGAAAAAAGGGAGGATCAGTAATGGATTATGGGCCCCAAACTAAGCTAATGTTTGTGACAGAGCTCTCTCCAGCCCATACTTAATTCTGGTAAGTTTTAAAATCACAAACTACATCCCATAAGTGTATATAAATACACTTATGGGAATTTACTATCCGGTAATATTCCCCACTAAATAGAAACACATTCAGTTAAGCTAAGCATTTAATTACTAATCACCACTAACAATTTCCCCCTTGTCAGTACTCCAATTCAAGTCTGGCTCCTTAAACTCATTCATTATTAACCCTTCCTTTACCATCCCACTCCCCACATTGTCAACAAATTGTTCTGTCATACCTTTGGGGTCTTGTGTATTCTATCAAGACATCCATTCTTTTCACTCGGTGATTTGTTTTCAAACTGCTAATCACAAAATATTTCTACAAGATATTACAAAAGGAAGGAATGAAATATGGATTATTTCACCATCACATTGATGAATAAATTCAACACTATATCAAGGTAGTCACATACATACATACATAATACATATATATACATATATATATATATATATATATATATATATATATATATATAGATATATATATATATATAGAGAGAGAGATAGAGAGAGATAGACAGAGAAAGAGAGAGAGAGGAGGGGAGAGAGAGAGAGAGAGAGAGAGAGAGAGAGAGAGAGAGAGAGAGAGAGAGAGAGAGAGTGAGAGAGAGAGATAAACATATAAACATATATACATACTACATACATACATTAATATATATATTTATATTTATATATATATATATACATACCCAAACACACATACACGCACACACACACATGCACACACACACTCACATGCACACACGCAATTACACATGACATGACAAAATATGAACATGGCAAAAATAAAGAAAAAATCACAGGAAACAAGCAATAATGTTCTAACACATCCTAGGGTAAATTTGGAAACAGCCACAGGCCTACAAAAACATTTACAAAATACATGGAATTAATAGTTTGATGAATTCAAACATATTTTTCTTCTATGACATAGTGAAAAAACACTAAATATATAAATGTTATTTGATTAAGAAATTAGTGATTCATATGTTAGAGTTCAATAAACGATTAAGGCTTCCGCGCCTATTGGAACTCTAGAAAAGGATAACAACAAATATTGCTGTAGCCTCAGGGCCTATCGAACCTCTGACAAGATCCCCCAAATAATGAGAAGACAGTTTGGACTTTCAAAAAAACAGAGAGGTCTTTAAAGAGCACAGACAGTATAAATAATCAGAGCAATTCATATTTATTAATCTGTTCTTTATAAACTGCACATTTTTTTATCATACAATATTTACATGGAAGAATGTCACTGGTGGAAGCTCAAGATTGTAAATGGTGTCATTTTATGATAAACTTCATTATTGTCTTTGTTGACTTAACCCAATCCTTCCAAAGAAAGTGGTCAAAACCAGCCCTATGGTTTTAAATATGGTATGGCATAGGGGGCTTCATGAGGCATACATTTATACATCAAACATATTTTGATATAGAAATCTTTCATTAAATGATTAATCATTCATTTACATGAAACACAAATGACAATACTTTAGAATATTCTTACTCATTATAACTAATCAACCCTCAATTATCAATCTTTAACTAATTACACAGGCTCCTGATAAATTTACCAACCCACTTATCAATCTATCAATAATTCATGCTAATTCCTTCCTTCAACTACACTACTATAACACCTTCCCAAAAATGCCACTATTTGACATTTAGTTACCAAATCTCAGCTGTAATAAAATCACTTGCCTGGTTTCTTCTTCTTGGATAGGGAGGCCTTGCAGGTGCTCAGCAGGACGTGGATCTCCGAGAGCGCAGCCCTCACATAGAAGGTCTGGTCTGACACACAGGGTCCTTTCAGCATCTTCATCACATCCCTCCTCACTGTTCCCGCAAACTCCTCACTCTCCATCAGCCATGGATGCTGTGTTATAAAATTGCATGAAAAAGGGATGCTACAATAATGCATACAAAAATGCAACAAGGTTTGAAATACAATTATGGAATAAGTTTATGACATTGCATAAGCACTA
>NW_028234421.1:5164672-5174672 GCF_977035675.1 Penaeus japonicus | reverse complement strand
TGTTCTTGTTCTCGTTTTTATTTCAGTTTTTCGTATTTGTTCTAATCCTTATTATTATAATCATCATTAATAGTAGTAGTAGGATAATGATGCTAATGATCATTCTTATTATCACCATTATCGTTTTCATTATTACCATCATCATAATAATCATAATAATAATCATTATTATGATTATTATTATTACTATCATTACCACTACTATCATTACAATTAGTGTTATTATCACTATAATTATTTCATTTATTAAGATTATGCTTAACATCATCTTTATCAACATCATTATCATTATCATCATTGTCACCATAATCATCATTACCCTCTCCTTTATTCCTCTCCTTTGAGACGAAAATAAAGAGGAAAAGCCATGAAGGCAGAACAGGACTCCATAGCCAGAATAAAGTTCCAAAAAAAACTTTTTGCATAAGAAATCATTCGTTTATTGACAAGCAATTGATTGCATGATTTCTCTCTCTCTCTCTCTCTCTCTCTCTCTCTCTCTCTCTCTCTCTCTCTCTCTCTCTCTCTCTCTCTCTCTCTCTCTCTCTCTCTCTCTCTCTCTCTCTCTCTCTCTCTCTCTCTCTCTCTCTCTCTCTCTCTCTCTCTCTCTCTCTCTCTCTCTCTCTCTCTCTCGCGTGTTTTTTTTTACCTTTTGTATCGCTTGACTCTGGGCTCTCGGTGGCCGCTCCTTTGCCCTCGGGTTGATTTGTTCTTTCCCTCTTTTTCTCGTTTCTTTCTGTCTTTGTGTTTGTATCTCTCTTTCTCTTTCTCTTTTTCTCTCTCTCTCTCTTCCTCTTTCTCTTTCTTTTTCTTTTTCTCTTTCTCTTTCTCTGTCTTTCTCTGTCTCTGTCTCTGTCTCTCTGTCTCTCTCTCTCTCTCTCTCTCTCTCTCTCTCTCTCTCTCTCTCTCTCTCTCTCTCTCTCTCTCTCTCTCTCTCTCTCTCTCTCTCTCTCTCTCTCTCTCACTCTCTCTCTCTCTCTCTGTCTTTCTGTCTCTCTCTGTATATATGTATGTAAGTATATACAAATCTATGTATAGATTTGTACACACACACACACACACACACACACACACACACACACACACACACACACACACACACACACACACACACACACACATACACACATACACACACACACACACACACACACACACACACACACACACACATATATATATATATATATATATATATATATATATATATATATATATATATATATATATATGCATATGCATATACATATATATATATGCAGACATATTATTGAAGAATGAATGGAAATACCAATATGGGATTTAGTATTTGGTGAAGTTGGGTATTGAACAGCTCGTGCATATAACCAAATCCAGCCATTCACTTCGTCATTTATTCACGTACTCACATATTCTGTTATTTAGTTATTAGTTCATTCATTTTTTAGTTTTTTTTTAGACCAAGTTATTCTTTTCTTCTTCAATTCCCCTCCGTTTTTCACTCATCCCCTTGTCCTTTACTCATAATTCCTATGGTGTTTATATTCGCCCTTCCGTATTTTATATTCATTGCTTTTTCTTCCTTTATCCATGCATCCTTATCTCCCTTCCTACCACTTTTTTACTCCTCTTCCTTATCCATCCATCCATTTCCCCTCCCTTCCTCTTTTTCTTTCTCCCTTCATTTATTCATGCATCCATCTCTTCCTGGCTCGCTTATTCCCTCATTCCACCCATTCATCTCTTCCTCCTTTCCTTCCTCCCTCCCTCCCTCCCTCCCTCCCTCCCTCTTTCCCTCAATCCATCTATCCATCTCTTCCTCCCTCCCTCTTTCGCTCAATCCCTCTCTTCCTCGTTCTCTCTTTCCTTCTATCCCTCTCTTCCTCCCTCCCTCTTTCCCTCTACCCATCTCTACCTCCCTCCCTCTTTCCATCTCTTCCTCCCTCCCTCTTTCCCTCTATCCATCTCTTCCTCCCTCCCTCTTTCCCTCTATCCCTCTCTTCCTCCCTCCCTCTTTCCCTCTATCCCTCTCTTCCTCCCTCCCTCTTTCCCTCTATCCCTCTCTTCCTCCCTCCCTCTTTCCCTCTATCCCTCTCTTCCTCCCTCCCTCTTTCCCTCTATCCCTCTCTTCCTCCCTCCCTCTTTCCCTCTATCCCTCTCTTCCTCCCTCCCTCTTTCCCTCTATCCCTCTCTTCCTCCCTCCCTCTTTCGCTCAATCCATCTCTTCCTCCCTCCCTCTTTCCCTCTATCCCTCTCTTCCTCCCTCCCTCTTTCCCTCATTCCCTCTATCCCTCTTTCCCTCTTTCCCTCTATCCCTCTCTTCCTCCCCCCCCCCCTCTTTCCCTCTATCCCTCTCTTCCTCCCTCCCTCTTTCACTCAATCCATCTCTTCCTCCCTCCCTCTATCCATCCATCTACTAGAAAACTAGGAAGGCAAACAGCTCTCCAAATTGTAATATAAACAAAATCATAAAGCAATTTCAGCTCTCGCGTTATCAAGTGCAATTCAGTGACTTAAGCCAGCAACGTGTGCAACAGACCAAGAAAAGGATTGCTATATTGCGCTGTCATAATGTGTTATATATTGCAAGGATGCATGCAATGAGAGAGCACCATATCGTCTAATTATGTTAAAAAAAAAACGAAAAAAAAACGACGTCATTAAAAGCAACGTGGATTTCCCTTATGTTCTCTGTCCTTTTTTTTCTTTCGTATTAGTGAGTCATAAGAGGGAAAGTGAATAAAGCAGGGCAAGAAGGGGAGGAGGAAGTAGCGAGGCAGACAAATGAATTATGAATGACATGATAAGCATAACCTTTCGATTCTAGCCGTACTGCCTGCTAGTCCAATAAGTAAATCCAATCCTTTTACAATCTGTTCGAATTCCGTATATATGTATTCGAATACTAATTGGTTTCAATATTGTTTTTTGTTGTTATTAAAAATGTTCGTTAGCGCATTTTTTCCATGATATTTTTGAGTGAAACGTGTGTGAGGATAAGGAAGAGCGAAAGGGAGAAATAGTTGGAAAAAGTAATTACAACTCGTAAGAAAAATAAAGGAAGAGGAATACAAAATATGAGAGAAATGTAAGTAACGAAAGTGAGAGAATTGAGCGAAGCAGAGAGCGGTCGAGAATAGGGAGGGGGGGAGGGGAAGACAAGGGGGATATAACATGAATGGATCTTGCATATTGCACAAGAACAAGTCTCGCTCTTCATCGCTTTTCTAATGCTGTCATTCGAACATGATGGCTCTGCATGCTATGTTCTTCGATCTCTTGTCCTCTTTCCTGGGGGCCTGGCTTCCGGATGTGTTTTTCGTTTTGGATTATTTTTTCATTTATTTATTTATTTATTTATCTTTTTTGCTTCCGAATGTGTTTTTCATTTTGGCTTATTTTTTTCTGTGTTTTTTCTTCTTTTTTTTGATTCCGGATGTGTTTTTCATTTTGGCTTAGCTTTTTTTTCTGTTACTTCTCGCGTCTCTAATTACCAGTTATTCTGTTTTCCATATTCTGTAAATCTTAAATCAGTTAACATCCAACAGACTCAGTTTTCTCTTCTCTCCTCATTCCAGTACCACCTTTCTCTTAGTGATCTCTTTCGTATACTCTTTCTCCTACTTCCACAACCCTCTTCCTTCCTTCTTTCCTTCCTTCCTTCCTTCCTTCCTTCCTTCCTTCCTTCCTTCCTTCCTTCCTTCCATCCTTCCTTCCTTCCTTCCTTCCTTCCTTCCTTCCCTCCTTCCTTCCATCCTTCCTTCCTTCCTTCCTTCCATCCATCCATCCTTCCTTCCTTCCTTCCTTCCTTCCTTCCATCCATCCATCCTTCCTTCCATCCTTCCTTCCATCCTTCCTTCCCTCCTTCCTTCCATCCTTCCTTCCTTCCTTCCTTCCGTTTTCCGTTCTCCCACCCTCGCGCCACGCCCCCAGACACGGACGGCGAAGGGCGCACGTGCCAGGATTCTTAGAATGAATAACGAGGGATAACGGGGGGATTCTGATGGGTGTCCGATAGATGTCTGATTTATGCATGGAAGCGAGACGGATGTGCGTGTCCCGAAGGCATTGAGCTTCCTGGAGAACCTGAGCGATTGCCTTTGTAATGACGCCCTTTTGCCACACCTCTTTGACTCCGCCCCCTTTTTCCCCCACTACCTGTGGTGTGACACTGTTATGAAAGATTTGTTGGTTGCCACGTGCTTACTATTTGCTTGACAAATTTCTACTTGATTTTCTGTTATTATTTTAATCATTCATTTATTTAGAATCATTATTGGTTGAGAATAAATATCTTAAGTTGAGATTTTATGATTATGCCATTGTTATGTATGCGTCAAAAAATATATATATAATAACGTAACGAAAATACACAAAATTTCCCCGACATGAAAAAAAGAAATACCAGGTAATATATAAACACAAATCCCGATTCCCAAAGAACATATAAACACAAAAATCCCAATAGAGAATCCAAAAAAAAAATAAACATCAAAAGAAAGAAAAGAAAAAATCCCTAACCTAACCTAACCCAGCGACACCAGATGACCCACCATGACCTCTCTACCTCTCTCTCTTCCAGTGCGCTTCGGGAGGCCAGAATCCAAGCCGAGTTGGACAAGATAGCGCCAGATCCTTCGGTCTTGAAACTAGAAGGACGCTCTGTCACCGGGCTCTTGGATGGCGCATCTCCTTCGCGTCCTTTCGTCATGAACTTTGGATCATGCACGTGACCCACGTTCATGGCCAGCTTGGAGCGGTTCCATGAGGTGAGGAAGAGGTGGGAGGGTAGAGAGGGAGAGGGGGGTCAGAGAGGGAGAGGGAAGGAGAGGGGGAGAAGAAGAAGGACGAAGAGGTGAGAAAAAAGGTAGGGGGGTTAGAGAGGGAGAGGGAAGGAGAGGGGGAGAAGAAGGACGGAGGGGGGTTAGAGAGGGAGAGGGAAGGAGAGGAGGAGAAGAAAGACGGAGGGGTGAGAAAAAAGGTAGGGGGGTTAGAGAGGGAGAGGGAAGGAAATGGGGAGAAGAAAGACGGAGAGGTGAGAAAAAAGGTAGGGGGGTTAGAGAGGGAGAGGGAAGGAAAGGGGGAGAAGAAGAAGGACGGAGATGTGAGACAAATGGTAGGGGGGTTAGAGAGGGAGAGGGAAGGAGAAGGGGAGGAGAAGAAGAACGGAGAAGTGAGAAAAAAGGTAGGGGGGTTAGAGAGGGAGAGGGAAGGAGAGGGAGAGAAGAAGAAGAACAGAGAGGTGAGAAAAAAGGTAGGGGGGTTAGAGAGGGAGAGGGAAGGAGAGGGGGAGAAGAAGAAGAACGGAGAGGTGAGAAAAAAGGTAGGGGGGTTAGAGAGGGAGAGGGAAGGAGAGGGGGAGAAGAAGAAGAACAGAGAGGTGAGAAAAAAGGTAGGGGGGTTAGAGAGGGAGAGGGAAGGAGAGGGGGAGAAGAAGAAGAACAGAGAGGTGAGAAAAAAGGTAGGGGGGGTGGGGGTTAGAGAGGGAGAGGGAAGGAGAGGGGGAGAAGAAGAAAAACGGAGAGGTGAGAAAAAAGATAGGGGGGTTAGAGAGGGGGAGGGAAGGAGAGGGGGAGAAGAAGAAGAACGGAGGGGTGAGAAAAAAGGTAGGGGGGGGGGGGTTAGAGAGGGAGAGGGAAGGAGAGGGGGAGAAAAAGAAGAACAGAGAGGTGAGAAAAAAGGTAGGGGGGGGGGTTAGAGAGGGAGAGGGAAGGAGAAGGGGGAGAAGAAGAACGAAGAGGTGAGAAAAAAGGTAGGGGGGTTAGAGAGGGAGAGGGAAGGAGAGAGGGAGAAGAAGAAGAACGGAGAGGTGAGAAAAAAGGTAGGGGGTTAGAGAGGGAGAGGGAAGGAGAGGGGGAGCAGAAGGACGGAGATGTAAGAAAAAAGGTAGGGGGGTTAGAGAGGGAGAGGGAAGGAGAGAGGGAGAAGAAGAAGAACGGAGAGGTGAGAAAAAAGGTAGGGGGTTAGAGAGGGAGAGGGAAGGAGAGGGGGAGCAGAAGGACGGAGATGTAAGAAAAAAGGTAGGGGGTTAGAGAGGGAGAGGGAAGGAGAGGGGGAGAAGAAGGAGAACGGAGAGGTGAGAAAAAAGGTAGGGGGTTTAGAGAGGGGGGGAAGAAGAAGAACGGAGAGGTGAGAAAAAAGGTAGGGGGTTAGAGAGGGAGAGGGAAGGAGAAGGGGAGAAAAAGTAGAACGGAGAGGTGAGAAAAAAGGTAGGGGGGTTAGAGAGGGAGAGGGAAGGAGAGGGGGGGAAGAAGAAGGGCGGAGAGGTGAGAAAAAAGGTAGGGGGTTTAGAGAGGGAGAGGGAAGGAGAGGGGGAGAAGAAGGAGAACGGAGAGGTGAGAAAAAAGGTAGGGGGTTTAGAGAGGGGGGGAAGAAGAAGAACGGAGAGGTGAGAAAAAGGGTAGGGGGTTAGAGAGGGAGAGGGAAGGAGAGGGGGAGAAGAAGAAGAACAGAGAGGTAAGGAAAAAGGTAGGGGGGTTAGAGAGGGAGAGGGAAGGAGAGGGGGAGAAGAAGGAGAACGGAGAGGTGAGAAAAAAGGTAGGGGGTTTAGAGAGGGGGAGAAGAAGAAGAACGAAGAGGTGAGAAAAAAGGTAGGGGGGTTAGAGAGGGAGAGGGAAGGAGAGGGGGAGAAGAAGGAGAACGGAGAGGTGAGAAAAAAGGTAGGGGGTTTAGAGAGGGGGGGAAGAAGAAGAACGGAGAGGTGAGAAAAAAGGTAGGGGGTTAGAGAGGGAGAGGGAAGGAGAGGGGGAGAAGAAGAAGAACGGAGAGGTGAGGAAAAAGGTAGGGGGATTAGAGAGGGAGAGGGAAGGAGAAGGGGAGAAAAAGAAGAACGGAGAGGTGAGAAAAAAGGTAGGGGGGTTAGAGAGGGAAGGAGAGGGGGGGAAAAAGAAGGGCGGAGAGGTGAGAAAAAAGGTAGGGGGGTTAGAGAGGAAGAGGGAAGGAGAGGGGGAGAAGAAGAAGGACGGAGAGATGAAGTGGAGGTGACAAAAAAGGTGAGAGAGGGATGGAAAGGGAGGAAGAGGGTGGGAGGAAGGAGAGTGAGAGAGAGGAGAGAAGTAGGTGGGAGAAAGAGAAAGAAGAGGAGAGGGAAGAAAAAGGAGGGAAAGGGAAGAGGAGGGAGGAAGAGGGAAGAAGGAGAGAAAGGGATGATTAGAGAGGAAGAAGGAGGGAAAGGGAAGAGGAGGGAGGAAGAGGGAAGAAGGAGAGAAAGGGATGATTAGAGAGGAAGAAGGAGGGAAAGGGAAGAGGAGGGAGGATCAGAATAGTGTTATTGATCTGTCATTTTCATTTGTTTCATATTTTACTTATCTGCTTATTCGTCTCTCTCTCTCTCTCTCTCTCTCTCTCTCTCTCTCTCTCTCTCTCTCTCTCTCTCTCTCTCTCTCTCTCTCTCTCTCTCTCTCTCTCTCTCTCTCTCTCTCTCTCTCTCTCTCTCCCCCTCTCTCTCTCTCTGTTTCTCTCTCTCTCTCTCTCACACACACACACTCTCACTCTCACTCTCTCTCTCTCTCTCTCTCTCTCTCTCTCTCTCTCTCTCTCTCTCTCTCTCTCTCTCTCTCTCTCTCTCTCTCTCTCTCTCTCTCTCTCCCTCTCCCTCCCCTCCCCCCCCCCCCCCCCCCCTCTCTCTCTCTGTTTCTCTCACACACACACACACTCTCACTCTCACTCTCTCTCTCTCTCTCTCTCTCTCTCTCTCTCTCTCTCTCTCTCTCTCTCTCTCTCTCTCTCTCTCTCTCTCTCTCTCTCTCTCTCTCTCTCCCTCTCCCTCACTCTCTCATCTTCCTTCCTCTTCCTCTCCACAGATGTCAGAAGACTACTCCGAGCTGGCAGATTTCGCGTTGGTTTACATCGCGGAAGCTCATCCTATCGACGGCTATTTTCTCAAAGACAATCTGCAGATTCCGAGTCACAAGTAGGTGTTCGCTGGAGGTTTATTTCGTGTGTGTTTCCGTTTTTGTTTTTTTGTTGTTGTTGTTGTGTTTTAGTCTGTGTGTGAATGTGTGTTTGTTTGTATTTGTGTGTGTTGGTATGTCTGGATGTTCGTTTGTTTGTTTGTTTGTGGGTTGGTATGTCTGGATGTTTGTTTGTTTGTTTGTGTTGGTATGTCTGGTTGTTAGTTTGTTTGTTTGTGTGTTTGTATATCTTGATGTTTGTTTGTTGGTTTGTATGTGTTGGTATGTCTGAATTTATGTTTGTTGGTAAGCGTGTATATGTATGTATATGTGTATATCATAACATACACCACATCAATAAACCAAACACTATTGATAATAATATTTGAGAACCTTTCCGCTGTTCTCACGTGAATAATTATCACGAAAACCACTACAGAAAGGGAATAGTAAAGAACATAAACATTAATTCATTTGAAGCCATTTTGGTCCCACTTCGACAGCCATTGTGTGCTTGCGTGTGACTGTTCGTGGTAATGATAATCTATATTGCTTTATAACAATAACGGTTATTTGTTATCATTGCTGAAGGTGTTAAAGTTGTTTTGTTTTAATATTATCAAACTGTATTTTGTTCATCATTGTTGTTGCTATCATTATTGTTATTCTTATTATTATTTTCATTATTATTATTATTATTATTATTATTATTATTATTTCTCATTATTGTTGTAGTTATTGTTGTGATTCTTATTACCATTAACATTAACATTATTATTGTTATCATCATTATCATATAATCAACATTATTTTCATCATCATTGTGGTAATCATTACTAATATCACCATTACAATCGTCATCAGTTCAAAACAGAAAAGGAAAATTGTAACTTACTACATGACAATCACAATAAATAAACAAAACAATCATGTCGAAAATAAATACAATTCCATAAAACCACACAAACACGACGACCCCACAGAAAAAAAAACAAAAAAACATTTAACCCACCAACCCGGCGCAGCATCTCCTCCGCAAATCTAGCTTATCCTTATCCTTATCTTTATCCTTATCCATCCACCCGCAGGACGCTAGAGGAACGGTACAAAGCCGCTCAGCTGATGTTAGACCAACAGCCGCAGTCCTGCCCCGTGTTGGTGGATAGACTGAGCGATGAAGCCAACAAAGCCTATGCAGCGAGTCCCGGTCGTTTCTATATCGTTCTGGAAGGCGTTGTGGTCTATAAGGGAGGACAGGGACCGCTGGGCTATAAGGTTTGTTTTTTTTATTTTTATTTTTTTATTTTATTTTATTTTATTTGTGTGTGTGTGTGTGTGTGTGTGTGTGTGTGTGTGTGTGTGTTTGTGTGTGTGTGTGTGTGTGTGTGCATGTGCATGTGCATATATTAACACCGTACATCCCTAACTGGACGATTACCAAATCACATCAAGCTAGGTGTGCTTGCGTGACTGCTACGACTCTCAAACCGCCTTTGTTACCCATTAAGAGTCGTGCGAGAACCCAGTTTCGTGTCACTTTTTCCCTCGTGCGTGAGTGTGTGTGTGGGGGGGGGAGGTTAGGGGTACCTTTCGTGACGTCCTGAATAAGGTTAGATTTTAATTATAAGGAACTTGAATTACAGAGAAGGAAGTGATGTTGATGATTCATTTAATGCTGTTAATGGGGTTCCTAGTGTAGTTATCATTGTGATTATTATTGTTGCTGCTCTTGTTTTGTTTACTTATTATCTCTTCTTATTTGATTTGATTTTAGTTTTCTCTATCTATCTATCCATCTGTATCTTTCTCTACCAATACCTATCCATATCATCCTCTGTATTTATCCATCTATTTATTCGTGATTTGTCGTTCGTGATCTTACCGGCTCTTTTAAGCGAGTGATGAGAACATTTATTTTCTTGGTATATTAAAAAAAGAGAGAAAATGGTATAATGGTCAGTCATGTGTTACGTGCAATCAAACAGGGATAATTTCATTCCATAGGCACCATATACTTTAATAATGATAGTAATATTGATAGGTTCACATGGCAAGATTATACACAATGGCAGAGAGAAAAACCGGATCAGCCATTCATAATGAGTTTTTCATTATTATTTTTTTTTGTG
>NW_028234421.1:5154672-5159672 GCF_977035675.1 Penaeus japonicus | reverse complement strand
TTGTGAATTTTGTCGTAACAGGTATCATGGTTGTTGACGTGCATTTAATCTGAAGATATATGGATTTGAAAATACAGTAGTGGTTGTGAAACAAGTGATGACAATAAATCACCAATATATATATGTCATTTTAAAGTGTATACTACGGTCGGTGGGACTCTACAATGTTTTATTTTAATTTATTTAGAATATATATTCATTATGATTATATTCAGTCACACTCTTGTACACTATTGACTAGGATTCTCTAACGTATGTTTACATCAAATAGACAGATATAGATATAAGTATAGATAGATATTTGCAGTGGCGGAAAATCATACTACGGGCGTCATGTTCACAGCATTAATTAACGTGAAAATGCTGCAGTTAGCTTCAAAATTCTTGGAAAATGCCTCTGAAAAGCTTTTAAAAAATCCCCACTGGAAGAGATTTTCTCCGCTAGTGTTATTAGTTAATAATGTCCGATACATTTTAGACTGACAGTCCTTATGTAATTTTTAAAATGATATTGCACAAAAGCTACATTAATACTCTTACAAACTAATATTACCGCCTTGATTATATTCGCGATATCAATATTATCAAAGGTTTCAGTTGGTTAATGCCTTTACTCGAACAACAAACCCTATTTTGTAGGTTTTTGTTAATATTTATCTTGATATTACTAATCGTCTTTCGATATAGTCATCATCTAAGAAAGAACACTCCCCTCATATAAATTGCATGCTATAAAATGAATGCTGATAATTGGTCATCATGCAAAATACGTCAGTGTAAAATAAGCCAAACATATATGCACTATTAGTTAAATCTTCCCATTGAAAGTCTGAATATATTACTTTATTTTCATTTTTATATCGTAACATCGTAGGGTATCATAATTAAGTATAGAAATTAAGACATTTTTCAATCGCTCAAGATTTCACATATTTATCATAAGTTTCTGTTGATTTTTTTTAAATCGTCAATTGCTTGGCATTTCTCTCGAGTATTCTTTTGGTATGGATCACGTTAGTAATTGACAAACTAACCATACGGTCTAATCCTGACCTTACTGAAATTAGACAACTACCGTAATGAATCCAAACTACTTGGCTACGTTATCCATGGGGAAATATGTTCTCAGATAGTCACACTCCTTCTGTAATTAAAAAAAATAATAAGTATCTTATTCATGATTATATTATACATCGTTTTAGAAGAACTTACATATGGCAATTAAAGACAGCCACCATAATGAAAAAAAAAACATACAACCTTCACTTTTAGTTTTAAAAAAGTCAACATAATCCCTTACTAACAGGATAAGGAAGGACGAAACACATAATTCAAGTTAGAACAGTTTTACTGTATAAATGATTTTCAATAGTACAATAATGTATGCATGCAATGGTGATTTGTAGACAATAGCGCCTTCTTACATTACTATAAGTTATGGCAGTTAGCAGTTCATTGAACACACTGGGTTTAACATCAAAAAATAAAACAAAATATCAAAACACAGCCGCACATGGGTCAAATGGAGACCTTTGGGTGATGTTGAACGCAAGCCCTGTAAAAAATAACAGCGGGAAAAGAACCTTCACTGAAAGGCACTTTCTGAGATGTGAACATTCTATTATTGTTACAAACAACTTAGATCAAAACTAAACCTGTATATAATTGCAATGAGATACAATGTCAATTACTTTCTCACTACTACTGTGTGAATGGAAAAATGCATTCTATTACTAATGTGTTGGATGATCATGCAGCTTCCCTAAAAAAAAAAATAATAAAAAAATCAAAAACAAAAAAAAGATAAGTTTCATTCTGTGGCAAGACCTGCAAACAATCAAGCTTTCTGCATGCTCTTCTACCTTGTATATTGTCTAGACATAAAACTGTACGCAGTAAAAATCCGAATGCCGAATTTCTCTTTCTTTTTTTCTTAAAAAAATAGAAAAAACAGAGCATGTATATATAAAAAGGAAGTCGGAGACACTGACATCGAAGACGTAGGTGTTTGCTTTCATCCATCACAAGACATCGGAAACTATGACAGACTGCCTAAGTTCTCTAGTGATTTACTGGAGAGGAATAGCAAGAGATATGGTGACAAGAAAAAAAAGAGAGAGAGATATGGTGACAAGAAAAAAAAAGAGAGAGAGATATGGTGACAAGAAAAAAAAGAGAGAGATATGGTGACAAGAAAAAAAAAGAGAGAGAGATATGGTGACAAGAAAAAAAAGAGAGAGAGATATGGTGACAAGAAAAAAAAAGAGAGAGATATGGTGACAAGAAAAAAAAAGAGAGAGATATGGTGACAAGAAAAAAAAAGAGAGATATGGTGACAAGAAAAAAAAAAAAAAAAAGATATGGTGACAAGAAAAAAAAGAGAGAGAGATATGGTGACAAGAAAAAAAAAGAGAGATATGGTGACAAGAAAAAAAAGAGAGAGAGATATGGTGACAAGAAAAAAAAAGAGAGAGATATGGTGACAAGAAAAAAAAGAGAGAGAGATATGGTGACAAGAAAAAAAAAAGAGAGAGAGATATGGTGACAAGAAAAAAGAGAGAGAGAGAGATATGGTGACAAGAAAAAAAAAAGAGATATGGTGACAAGAAAAAAAGAAGAGAGAGAAAGAAAGAACAACTGTTTCGGGGTGATAATGTAATCATTAAAGAGGTATATTCCATATGAAACTGATCACTAATTTGCAATAATGTGAACAATTAAGCGGCCCTAGAAGCTGTGTACCAGTCGAAAAAAAAACGTGTCCCATCAAAGTTTTTCTTTTATACAAAGTAAAAAAATAAATAAATGATTACAATAGCCTTAATAACAATAGTAGTAGCCACAATAATGGCAACAATGACATTCACATTTACGTCAGAACCTACAGAGATACATGAAGCTACATAAGGGACACATCTGTAACTGGTCCACTGGCTGACAAGGCTATCCACCAACACATGAAAAGACACTGGGTAAATAACCTGATCAAAGAGAAAACATCAACAATGCTATGAAAATAACCCGTGAACTTGCAATTAATCATGTATGAAGAAAAAAAAATTATAAAATAAAAACTAGGTTAATCATGTTCTATGATGCTGCTGGCTCACCTCTTTTTCCTATAATAAAATAAATAAAAATATAAAATCAATAATAATAATAATAATAATAAAACATTTTTATGACAAAAAAGTGTGGGGAAGGAGGAAGCTCAGTGCCTGACAAGTCATCAACTTCGTGCAGTTTTTTTTTTTCCTTTTCTATTTCTTTTTTCACAGGTTTTCACTACTCCAGCTGCTTCAAAACACCACTATAGTATGTGTTGCACATGCAAAAAAGAGCAAGGCTTACAAAAAATAATCATAAATTGCAATATTTATAAATAATGAGTACAAAATAACAACTGCTAACAAGTTTGAGCATACACCAGGAATATAATGATCGTTCTTCATCCAGGGTAACATATGTTATGCATTGTTGCCAGTAATGTATGATCCCTCTCCACAGATATCGTTAGATTCTATATCAACTTCTGCTAGTCAAATACGCTTACTTTTTTTTTTTTTTTTTTTTTTTTTGCTTTTTGTTTTTTGCTTGCATAGCTGACTATGCACTGGTGTTGAATCACAAAACACATTGACTGCAACATATGAACTTTATATATTCATATTTATATATATATGTAAAAACTGACACCAGAGATTACCTACAAAGACTTCACAATGATAGACTTATTCCTTGTAGTGAACGTGTAAGGTCGTGACTCGACAGATCTCTACATGTATTTCGTCTTTCATCGCAGTCGTAAGGACGCGCACACTTCCCAAGGGCATTTTTGCCTTTGGTTTCCTTTCCATGATGTTTGAATTACAATTAAGCAACTGAGCCACTGCCCGGTTAAACCTTACAAGCTCAAGTCCATCTATGGCCTACAGAGCCCGGAGAAAGTGTCGTCAAGCAATTACAAAAAAAATAACAAAAAACAAAAAACAAAAAAAAAACACCTTTGAGCTCTTGTGCATACAGACACTCAAGATACATGCAAAGACATGGAGACCTGACACCATGTAGCTTAGAGGTGTAGTCCACCTTTCACGGAATGGCAGCCGCAAGTGCCTGTCATATTCCATCTTCTCTCCTAGACCCTGAGACTTGCGTTACGTATTTGAGGAGAGGGGGGTTTTCTAAAGCGTAAAAAGATTCTCTATCGCAGTCAAAGCTATGCACTGTTATCCTCTATTTTGATATCTTGGGTTAGCTGCACTCCGGTCGGAAGCCTGTGGCGACCGTCCGTCCGTGCAGCACCGGGAGACTACGTCATCTCAGGAGCGTTACTTACACATCAGTGGCATTTACATCACTAGTATTTAACACTTATTATTATATATTTATATATATACACAGTCTTATATCAAGTTAAAATAAAAATGATTTCCTGGTTTATCTAAATACAATACTTTGGGCTCTGTTATCTCCCTTTGTTACTGATATGGAATCATGTTGTGAAAAGAAATGAAGAAAAATCCTCTCTGCCTCACTTTTTCTTTGATTCTCACTTGCTTAGTGAAATACAGTCAAAAAGGAGAAAATCTACAGAGGAGTAAAATGTCATGAAAGATGAAAAGTTTCGTAAAATAGATGGGGATGTATGCTTGTGTGTGTATGAAGGGGGGCGGGGATTAATGAGAAATTGATTCTCTTGTATTTCTTCATTCAGGCTGCGTTTCTACTTTCCCCCCCTCGATCAACTGTCTGTTCCCTTCACTCACTTTCTGTGCTGAGTATAGCCACAATAAATATATATAAAATTTTGCTTAAAAATTACAAATCACATCAATGTTCTCACATTCACCAAAGTCACACTCAAAAGGCCCACACAGATGATGCCTATCGAAGGAGCTTCTCTCTCTCTTTCTTACTCATTTGCATCTCCCCATCAAACAATCTTGTACTCCAAAATGCCAAAAGAGGAAACACGCCTGGGGAACATGGCTCCCTCT